>NC_056629.2:180343805-180643805 GCF_002870075.4 Lactuca sativa
CCGTGTCATTGTCATGTTACATAACAATCAATTCTAATGAGACCTACCTCATATTCTCATTTGTCAAGTGTATAAAACACACACAATATCCACTATTATCCAATAATACAATTAATTTAAATTATTATCTAACAGTTTTGGATCTAATTTTCTGCATCAACTAATAATGTTCATTAGTATAAAATTAAAACAATTCTGTATACGATCGAGTGAGGGGAATGTTATTAATTCAATATAAAGCTATAAAATTAGTTTATTTATACTTCTTGTTTTTAAGGGATATATACACTAAAGTTTTAATATTTTCATCGATTTAACAAGAAAGTCCCAAACTTTAATTTTTGATAGTAAAGTCTAAATTACAGACAGTTTTTGACATTTTTACCCTTTTTTCCGGTTAGCCGGTAATTAGGACTTTTTTGTCAAAAAAAAATAGAGTTTGGTACTTTCTTGTTAAATCGTCAATTAGGACTTTATTGTCAAAAAAATAAAGTTTAAGACTTTCTTGTCAAATCGTTGAAAATATTGGGACTTTATTGTATATATCCATTTTTTTAGTTAGAAATTTAATGGTATGATACTCTTTAAGCATAAGGGTTATTGACACATTCTCTAGTCAGCTAGATCATATTGAAATCCTTAACATTTGCTTCTTGTTAAATCGTTTTTTTAATCTCAACAAACCAACATTGAAAAAAATGGAGATAATCAAGAAAGAAAGAACCAAGATTGTGTTGGCTTTTTACAGTCCCAAAAATGGAGGAATAAGAAACCGAAAAAAAAAAAAACGAAATTGCCCTTCTTTCCCTTCTCCACATTCACGCCTTTTTGACTAGACATGTGTTGTTGTTTTTGTATAATCTGTCCCCACTTTCTAGTTCAAGATTTGGTGGCGAAGCAAGAAGAAAGTTTTACAAGTCTTTTCACCATTTCTCGCTCTCTCTTTTGCATATGTTTCTCGTGATTGTGATTGTGTCAGGGTAAAGATGACGATGGGAAGAAAAACAGTGGTGCTGCAACAAAAGTCACAATTAAAAATTCTTGGGTTACGAAAATATACTAAAGTCCCAATATTTTCAACGATTTGACAATAATGTCTTAAACTTTATTTTTTTTACAGTAAAGTCCGAATTGACGATTTGACAAGAAAGTCCTAAACTTTATTTTTTTTTTTGACAAAATAATCTCAATTACCGGCTAATTGGAAAAAATGGTAAAAGTGTTAAAAACTGCCGGTAATTTGGACTTTACTGTCAAAAAAAATAAAGTTTAAGACTTTCTTGTCAAATCGATGAAAATATTAAGACTTTACTGTATATACCCCTCGTTTTTAATAGTTTAACCAAAAATTTGAAACTTGTTCAATTCTTATGGAGGAAAATTCATCCCTCGTGGACGCTCCAAACTCATGTTATATAAGTATCATATCAATTTTTTCTTTCTCCTCTTCACTCTCTACATTTGCGAATCGTAACCTTCTAACCCACACATTTTGGTACAGGTTATGATGCATATATTACTATATTATATGTGGTCGATAAAAGGTCTCGTCTTGCTGTAATGTTAATGTATTCTTATTGTTTGACCGATGATACTATATTATTGTAATATGATTATATTCTTTATATCCGGAAAAGTGTTTTGTGTAATTATATTCTTATTGTATTCTTTCTTTTTGATAGATGAAATCATTGTTGTATTCTTTTTGTTTGACATATAATATTATCTTAATATAATCTTACAAAATTCTTTTTAGTTGACAAGAGCTCTTATTACCGTAATCTTATTGTATTATATATATATATATATATATATATATATATATATATATATATATATATATATATATATATATATATATATATATATATATATGTTGGAATAGTGTCTAAGGCTGCAACTATATTAGGCAAGTATTTGACCCGGTTGTGCATGGTCCTTTTGGGTTGCCTTCACCATAGCAACTTGATAGGATGATTTATTAAGAGAGAGTAAATATTATTAATATATATTATGAGAATAATATAAAGAATAATATATTGTTATTTGTTCAATATAAGTCATATAATTAATTAGAATTAATTTGGTGACTTAAAGAGGTTAATTAAATAAAGGGGTATAAACTATCAATTGTTTGATAGTTAAGCTTTAGACTATAAATCCTTATAGATATATAGTGGACGGATTCTAGAAGCTAGGATAGCTTCAAAATCGTCCATGACTTATCTAAGGAAAGGATTTGGATAGCCTTAAGAGAAGATTATCCAATTAGGGTTTAGGTTGTAACCCTTAAGGAGTCTACAAGTATAAATAGACCCCATGGCTAAGGGAAATCGACACCTCACCTAAAGTAAGAGAACTCTGGCCGATTTCCTCCCCTCTTCTCTCTCCTAAATTATCTTCCTTGCTATTGGTGTTTGTAAGCCATTAGAGGAGTGACATTTGTGACTCTAGAAGCTCCAAGACTACAAGATCAACAAGGAATTCAAAGGTATGGTTCTAGATCTGTTTCAATGTTGTTATTTAACCTAATTAGCCATTAGAAGTCTTAGATTCAAAGCATGTTTAATTAGAAAGCCTAGATCCAAGCATTAGGGTTTTGCATGCGCACATAGGAAAGTTCTTATGGCTAAAACCCATCAGTGGTATCAGAGCCTAGGTTGGTTTTCATTAAATTGTTGCTTGATTAACTGAAACAAACCTGCAAAATTCGATTTTTTGGTTTCTGAGTCATGGACTCGGCGAGTAGGCTTGACTCGGCGAGTCCCTTTGTGCACTCGGCGAGTCCAGGCGTCAGGAATGGCCAGATTCGGGATTTTTTCATAATTATCGTATGGAAACTTACCTTAATCATAACAGATCAACCTAAATCTGATTTTTTTGATATATATGACTATTATCTTGATCTAATTAAATGTATTTATCAACTAATAAAATATTTAATTTCCTTATATGATAATTAATTAATTATTTTAATTATTTTGGTAATTATCTTTCAAAGAAATTTTGAATAAAATCAAATATAGATAATTAGGATATTAATTGTTAATTGGAATTATTTGTTATTTGATCCTCCATGTTTTAAATGTTTAAAACTTGCCCTCAAGTTTTGAAATTTATATTTGTGATTAAAAGTTTTAATTTAGACAACTTAAATTTCAAACCCTAGATTTTAAAAGGTTTAAAATACAACCCTATACTAAGTAACTACACATTTTTAAAATTTCCCAATCTTAGTGACTTTAGGAAAAGTGAATTGATGCAATCCCATGAAATTACACTTTGCACCCTTGCTAAGAAGTTAGTGGAGCGTGTGTGGTTTACCGGCACACTAATTGGTTCTAAGCGAAGGTGGCAAAGGGTGATTCATTGTTTATCATAGTTCGATGGAGCGTGTGTGGTTTACCGGCACATCGAATAGGTGATCGTTACAATGAAGGCACCATGTGAATTTGCATGGTAATTCACACCCGCTTTGTGATCCCCGGTATCCCAGTCACAAACAAGAGAGACATATCGAGATTTAAACATGCCATTGAATAGTTTCAATGAATCTCATCCGAACCTAGGAATTCTCAATACACTTAGGACTAATAATTAAGTTTTTGTGATGGAGAATTAGTGAATCGTCATTCACTTACCTTCAATTTATTTGCATATTAGATTACGGCATCCCTTTTCTAGTATGTAAATGTTATTGTTGGATCCTAGCCCTAATTTTTCTTATTGGGTGATAATTAGGGATTCTTATTCTAATATATCTTTGTCCTTTTCTTTTGTAGATGTCAAACGCAAACAACGCTGCTGCTAGTTCTTTCACGTTGATGAGCCTTTGCCTAAAGGTCACCTTCGATGGAACGAACTTTAGCGAATGGATAAGATACATTCGCACCATTGCTCGCTATGAGGATAAGGAGTATGTCCTCGATGAGAAGCTCGAGAAAATCAACCCTGAAATCGCTACTCTAGCCGAAATCACCGCTTTTGAGACTCATGAGCGAGATGCAACGAAGGTACATTGCATCATGATTGCCACCATGAACTCTGAATTCCAAAAATCCTACGAGGACATGTACCCGTACGAGATGCACCAAGACTTATTGGAGAGATACCACCAAAACGCGAGACAAGAGCGTTATGAGATTTTCACCAACATGATTTCCGCTAAGATGGGTCATGGAGAATCTCTTACCGTGCACCTGCAAAAGATGCAAAGGTATGTCGACCGCCTTCGCAAGTTAAATGTCGACTTTGAGGAAGACTTGGCGATCGACATGGTGCTTCACTCTTTGCCTCCAATGTACAACCAATTTAGGATGACCTACCACATGAACAAAGAAGAGGTCACCCTAAGCAAACTCCAAGGTCTCTTAAGGGTTGCTGAGAGCAACTTCAAAGACAAGTCTGTTGCACCTACTCCCAATCCACCTACTGCTCCTGTCTTAGCTATTGGTCAAGGAAAGGGAAAGAAGAGGAAGGCTTCATCGAAGAACTATCGCAAGGTCAAATCCCGAGATGGTGCCTCTTCTAGTGGGACCAAAGTTGATCCCGCTAAGCCCTGTCCTAACCCGAAGGAGGCAGAGTGCCACCACTGCCACAAGATAGGACATTGGAAGAGAAGCTGCCCAGAGTACCTGCAAGCAATCAAAGAAGGAAAGATCAAGCCATCTTTCGCAGGTATATACACGATTAAATCTAACGATTCTAATCATGCTATTTCTTGGGTTCTTGATACCGGTTGTGGTTATCACATTTGTTCTAATGTGCAGGGACTAAGAAGAAGTAGGGATGTGGAGCAAGGAAGGATCAATCTAATCATGGGGAACAGAAGATCGTCGCCTGTGACCAAGATTGGAGTGTATTCTTTAGTGCTTAGGAATAATTTGTGTTTAGATTTGAACAATTGTTGCTATTCGCCAGAAATGGCTAGAAACATCATTTCATTTCATGGTTTATATAGACAAGGATTTAGATTTTCTTTTAATAATGAGAATGGTTCTATTTTGGCTTATCTGAATGGTGTCTTTTACTTTGAAGCTATACCATGTAATGGAATATATGAAACTGTTATGATTGTTGATAACTTAGGAAATGATGTTTTGAATATTGATTCTTCCACTAGTATGGATAAAGCATCCTTGTGGCATTGTCGTCTTGGACATGTCAACAAGAAACGCATAGCCCAACTCCAAAAGGATGGAGTGTTGGAGTCATTCGACCTTAGGGAAGATGACACATGCGAGTCTTGTTTACTTGGAAAGATGACTAAATCACCCTTCACGAGTACGTGTGAAAGGGGTGAGGGTCTATTGAACCTAATACATACCGATGTATGTGGACCGTTTAGTTCAACCATGAAGGATGGGAACCACTTCTACGTAACTTTTACCGATGATTATAGTAGATATGGGTATATCTATTTAATCAAGCAAAAGTCAAAAACCTTTGAAAAGTTCTAAGAGTTCAAGAATGAAGTGGAGAATCAATTGGGCAGGAAAATCAAGATGCTTCGATCCGATCGAGGAGGAGAGTACCTAAGTCTTGAATTACACGATTATCTCAAGGAGTGTGGAATAGTTTCGCAATTGACGCCTCCTAGGACACCGCAGTTGAATGGTGTGGCAGAAAGGCATAATCGAACCTTATTGGATATGGTTCGCTCTATGATGAGTCGTGCTTCACTACCTATCTCTTTTTGAGGGTATGCCTTAGAGACTGCCGCCCATATCCTTAACCGAGTCCCTACTAAGAAGGTTGCCAAAACACCTCACGAGATGTGGACAGGGAAAGCTCCCTCGTTGGCACATATCAAGGTTTGGGGTTGCGAGGCTTTCGTAAGACGAGATACTCACGACAAGCTTGAACCTCGAAGTGAGCGATGTATTTTCATCGGCTACCCGCATACATCCTTTGGATATGTCTTCTATAGACCGAAGGACAATGTTGTCTTCGTTGCGAGGAGAGGAGTTTTCCGAGAGCGAGAACTCATAAGCCAAGGAGACAGTGGGAGGCAAATCGAACTTGAAGAGATTCAAGAATCGATAGATGAAGGAACCTCTACCGCTGACACTCAAACCGAGGAGGAAACTCCGGTTGAACTGATTGACGAGTCCTTACCTCTTAGACGTTCCGATAGAGTTAGAGTTCATCCCCAGTTTTATGGTTTTCATATTACTACCGAAGGGGACACGTATATTAGTGATGGTACACTAGTAAATCTTGATGAACCTAATAGCTATAAGGAAGCCATGGCAGGCCCGGAGTTTGCGAAGTGGAAAGAGGCAATGGATAGCGAGATCCAATCCATGTATGATAACCAAGTTTGGAATTTGGTTGATTATGTGCCCGGACGTAAGACCGTTGGGTGCAAATGGATCTTCAAGAAGAAGACCGACGTGGATGGAAACGTGCACCCATATAAAGCGCGATTGGTTTCGAAGGGCTTTACTCAAACTCCCGGAGTTGACTATGATGAGACCTTCTCACTAGTTGTGAAGATTAAATCTATTAGAGTGATGCTAGCAATCGCCGCATTTCATGATTATGAGATTTGGCAAATGGATGTCAAGACCGCTTTCCTTAACGGAAAGTTGGCTGAGGATGTTTACATGGCTCAGCCAGAGGGGTTTGAGGATCTGAAGCATCCGAATAGAGTGTGTAAGCTTGAGAAGTCCATTTATGGACTTAAGCAAGCGTCTCGCAGATGGAATCTTTGCTTCGATGAGAAAGTCAAAGAGTTTGGATTTGTACGAAGCGAAGAAGAATCTTGTGTATATGTCAAAGCCAGTGGGAGTATAGTAAGCTTCCTCATTCTATATGTCGATGACATATTACTCATAGGAAACGACATCCCGACTCTGCAGGAGGTTAAGTCCTGGCTCGGGAAGTGCTTCGCTATGAAGGACCTCGGAGAGGCTTCTTACATTTTGGGAATAAGGATAGTAAGAGAAAGAAGTAAAAGACTAATTGGACTTAGTCAGAATACTTACTTAGAGAAGGTACTAAAACGTTTTAGTATGGAGAACTCATAGAAGGGAGAATTACCGATACAAAGTGATGCCAAGTTGAGTAAGACTCAAAGTCCGAGTACCGAAGCTGAGATAGCAGAAATGAGCCAAGTACCATACGCTTCCGCAGTTGGCTCAATCATGTACGCTATGACTTGTACTCGCCCTAATGTAGCCTTCGCTTTGAGCATGGTTAGCAGATATCAAGGGAATCCTGGCAGAGCACATTGGATTGCGGTGAAGAACATCCTTAAGTACCTTCGGAGGACGAAGGAATGGTTCTTAGTCCTCGGAGGGAGTGATGACTTGAAGGTGCAAGGGTATAGTGACGCTAGTTTTCAGACCGACAGGGACAACTACCGTTCGCTGTCGGGATGGGTCTTTACCCTGAATGGAGGAGCAGTGACATGGAAGAGTTCCAAGCAGGAGACCGTAGCTGATTCAACGTGCGAATCAGAGTACATTGCAGCGAGCGAAGCGTCAAAGGAGGCAATATGACTTAAGAACTTCATCGGTGATCTTGGAGTTGTACCTACCATAAAAGAGCCCATGGAGATTTTCTGTGATAACGAAGGAGCGGTTGCCTTGACCAAGGAACCGAGGGATCATGGTAGATCAAGACATATCGACAGAAAATATCACTTCATTAGACATCGTGTAGAAGAAGGACAACTTGTAGTGAAGAGGATATCATCAGAAGATAACCCAGCAGATCCGCTTACGAAAGGACTGAGTAGGGTTAAGCACTTGCAGCATGCTAGGAGTATTGGGCTGAAGGATGATATTAGCATAGATTAGATAGTATTAGAAACATGTAATAGATAAATGTAATTGACATTTGATGATTAAATAAAGGAGTTTTATTTATGAGTAATGTTACTATCTTATGTTAATTGTTTAACTATTGTTTCACTTTGCATGTTTTGACTTCCAGAATAATTGAGTTTATTAGGAATAATCAAATTGTTCAAATTGTCCACAATCGTTCATATGTTGGAAGTAGATATGAATGAAGATTGTCATGAATTGGTGTGTAGAATGTCTAAATGGTGTTAGACATAGCAAAGGGTTGCTGCAACGTTCATGAGTACTTATGAACTAGTTTTGAGCATTGGAACAAACCCGCGCTTGCTGGAATCACCTTATGGAATACGATATAAAAGGTGATCGCAAGACGATAATATCATATAGTCTTAAAACCTAGATATATGGTTTGTTATTTGTTAATTGATTGTACATTGATAATGCAAAAACGCATCAGTAACTCGGTGTTATAAAACGCATTGTTGTGTATAGTTGATTAATGAATAAGTAAATGCATATAAGTCGAAGTTTATCTATAACTTTTATCTAAGAAGGTAAAAGCGATATCTCGGCCGCTCGATGATTTGATTTGACTTATGTGTCGCCCGGTCAGAACTGAATTGATGTGTTCGATTAAGTTCTATGTCAAATAAATCAGAGATCGAAAAACCTAAATGCTTGACTAACCATTCCATAGGATTGTCAGCATGATATCTAACAGAGGACTATACGTTCCCTTATCTAAAGGACAAGATTGATTAGATCAGAGTTTGACAGCGTCTTTGAGAGCTAAGATTGCAAACCGAATTGTACTTGTGCATATAGTTACTAGACTTATCCAAGTGGGAGACTGTTGGAATAGTGTCTAAGGCTGCAACTATATTAGGCAAGTATTTGACCAGGTTGTGCATGGTCCTTTTGGGTTGCCTTCGCCATAGCAACTTGATAGGATGATTTATTAAGAGAGAGTAAATATTATTAATATATATTATGAGAATAATATAAAAGAATAATATATTGTTATTTGATTAATATAAGTCATAGAATTAATTAGAATTAATTTGGTGACTTAAAGAGGTTAATTAAATAAAGGGGTATAAACTGTCAATTGTTTGATAGTTAAGCTTTAGACTATAAATCCTTATAGATATATAGTGGACAGATTCTAGAAGCTAGGATAGCTTCAAAATCGTCCATGACTTATCTAAGGAAAGGATTTGGATAGCCTTAAGAGAAGATTATCCAATTAGGGTTTAGAAGTATAAATAGACCCCATGGCTAAGGGAAATCGACACCTCACCTAAAGTAAGAGAACCCTGGCCAATTTCCTCCCCTTTCCTCTCTCCTAAATCATCTTCCTTGCTATTGGAGTTTGTAAGCCATTAGAGGAGTGACATTTGTGACTCTAGAAGCTCCAAGACTACAAGATCAACAAGGAATTCAAAGGTATGGTTCTAGATCTGTTTCAATGTTGTTATTTAACCTAATTAGCCATTAGAAGTCTTGGATTCAAAGCATGTTTAATTAGAAAGCCTAGATCCAAGCATTAGGGTTTTGCATGCGCACATAGGAAAGTTCTTATGGCTAAAACCCATCAATATATATATATATATATATATATATATATATATATATATATATATATATATGTGTGTGTGTGTGTATGTGTCTGACAAATGGTATTACTTTATTATAATCTTACTGTATTTTTTTATATGACAAAATGAGATGTCTTATTATAATCTTAATGTATTGTCTTTGTCTGGTAAAGGGTATTATGTTATTGTAATTTTATTGTTTTCTATCGATTTGACAAAAAGATATCACCTTATTAGCAATCTTATTGTATTCTCCTTATGAAACATCCTTGTACAACAACTAGAAAATGGTAGTTTAATGAATTTTTTTGAAGTCTTTAAAATATCAAATGTGGAATTAAACGGTCACAAATTATAAAAACATAATTTTAGTTATCAAAGATTGATGGATGAGGGTTCTCAAGTGACATATCATAACAAATATTTAACTAAACCATAGATCCACAACATTTAAAATGTCTAATCACATGCTACTAGTCTTCAATTCTTAATATGTGAGTACATGTCAAAATAATAAGTAATGCTTTAGGGAGCCTAGTGAGTGATGTTGGAATTTGACTATGGAATAGAATTGGGGATGGAGATACCCAATTCCTAAGTCTAGTGTAGCGCCCGAGTCGTCAGGTATGAATTTAATCTATTATTCAATTTAATTCATTTTAAAGGTGGTGATGGGTTCATGAGTACGTTGGGCATACATTAGGTACGTAAAACGTACTCCTTGCACGTGCGTCGTCGGGGTGATCCCGACGTATGCTGGGCGTACCCATGCACACGTTGGGTGTACTTAAGCCAAGGGCAAACCCTAATTTTTAGGGTTTGCACCCTATTTAAGATCCTTAAGTTCTTCAAGTGCATCACCCTTTCAGCCTCCATTGCCTTTGAGTTCTAATCTCGAAACCTTGGCCATCTTGAGTGTATTTTGAGCTAACATAGAGTTTTTGGATGTTCTTTTGTAGTTTTGAAGAAAAAGGAAGCTTGAGGAGAAGAAAATGAGAGGGAGAAGCTTGTAGAACTAGAGTTTGTACATTATTTCTAGCCCATTGGAGGTATAAAGTCCGAAAATTGATTATTCTAAGTTTGGATCTAGCTTTAGGGAAAATTTTATCATCTTTTGGTCCCATAACTTGGTCACTTGGAGTATGGCCTACTCCAGGCCGCTTGAGTTGTCTTTTTGGACTCTTTGGAGTGCATGAAGTCATAAAAATCATATCTTGAACGTTAAGACTCAACCATGCATGAGTTGGTGACCACCTAAGTGAGTTAGAGGGATTAATTCATGGTTTGAGTCCCAAGAAGGCATGCAAGAGCATAAAGTTTGCAACTTTATGGCTTAAGACAGCTTTATGAGCTTGGATCTAAGTTTTGGACGTTTAAGCTTAATGGATTAAGACATGGAAGTAAGTATGGGCTGACTGACCAGTACACCAGGCGTACTCTAGAGTACGCTACACATACTAGGCCAGTACCCTGTTTCCGGATCATCAACATACGTCGGGCGTAAAAGCCATGTACGTAGTGCGTACGCAATCTATGGGTTATGAGATTTTTTTGACTCAAGTTTTTTTGGGATTTTGATTTGTTTAGGTTTGGGGCTCGTTCCCACCTATTGTAGCAAGAGATTTTTGGGCTTCAGGCGACTTTGGGTGCTCTTGGGCCATATTGGGCCTTAAGGGCCTTATAGTTCGGCTTGGAATGCCTTTTTGGACTAATTGGATTTGGGCCTTAGTAAGGTAGGCCCAATAAGGCTAGGGTTAAACAACCCTTTCTGTTTGTAAGACAAGAATTAGGGTATAGATCCTCGGGTTAGAATACTGGCCTGATTTCTAATTAGTTTTTTTCTTATGTTGTAAGGAGAGGATTTCACGAGTCATCCCCTAAGTGTGATTTGATACCTTCAATTTGAGGTGAGTTTCCTTCACTGTATCTGTGGGTCAAAGGCACTAATGTAGTGGTAGGGGTGAAATAGACCCGATATCCGGTTGAAATAGACCAAAGGGATTGCAATCAACGAGATATGCTTGACAATATTTGGTTGAAATATATCAAAGGGGATTGCAAGCACCCAAATATGCTTGGATGTATGTTTGTGTGGTATGACGTATTTTAGGGGAACTCTATGCCTTGTGCTTACCGTTTTCAGTTTATGTTTCAGGTACTTTCTGTTCGAAGGGGAATGGCCCAGCCTGATCGCACCTTATCACCTTATGGTTTCTACATTTTGAGAATTTGTACTCTAATAACATGTTTCTATGATACACCTTTGATTGTTTTGATATTAGTATCGTATGTTTTGAGTGAATTTAAAAACACAATTTTATCTGTAATTTTGGGCTGTTACATCTAGATTCCCAAAGATATTTGAAAACCTTTTCTTTCAAAAGAACAACTCCTTCCAAAACCATTTCATTGTATCTCAAATCATTTCACGAGTTTAGGATAAATTCATCAATAAATCATGCAAATGCATATGCATCTAACCCAAGACATTCTAAGGGACAATTGTCTTGGGTCTATCCTAGTTGACGCTTCACGCTTATCTAATATTTTGTTTTTTGACTTAATAAATGAGTCAATAATGACTACAAGGTCATATAAAAGGAATCACTCATTTGGGTATACTTTAGATATTCATGTGACCACTAACATAACCCTCATGGAGTGGAGTTACAAATTTCACCCCTAAGCTTGTAACATATAGCTTTTGAGTATAGGAAATTGCTTTCATCGAACTTAAGAGAATTTCTCCCTTCCATACTTGGTCCTATAAGGAATCACTCATTTTTCACATACACTCTTAATTGCCATTCGACATGTACTGTAAAAGTAAGGGTGCTAAAAATCATTTTTCCAAAACACATAACATTTCTTAAACCAAACGTGTTCCAAAATATAATTTCGTACCATGTGCCATATCTCGTAAGGCTACATAACAAAAAGTCATTTAAATATAAATAATAGTTTTCAAAACATTTTAAATAAGTAGTAAGGGACATGTAGTTTGGGTATGTACTCACCTCAATAACTTGGGTGCTTATTAACTTTTCTTTAATGCTCAAATATCCTCCTAGTTACCACCTAATTAAGTATACAAAGGATTATTGCAATTACCAAAATATCCCTAAGACAATTGTAAACTTAATTTAGTGATTTAATATTCTTTATGCACTTATTTAAGAGTATTAGAAGTATTGTCAAGATAGAATACAAGAACCTTCTTAAAACACTACACAATTGTGTTTTACTTACCCTTGGCATTACACAGTCGTCTAGTGCCTAATATAACACACACAATCTGAGTTTTCCCATTAAGGTTATGTACTTTGCTCAATTTGCTTCTAAACTTCACCAAACTTCACATATGAGTCCTAATAACTTTAATAAGTTCAAATAACACTAATTTGTCTCAATTAAGTTTTTAGTTCTAATGAATTAATGATTAAGACCTTTTAAAGTCGCAAGAGCTATAAGGAAGCTCATGTAGACTTAAGGTATCAACATTGCACCATAAACGCTTATTAGCTTTCCAATCCATCATTGGCTATCCTAATCACTTAATAAACTCCAAATAAACATGAAAACATCTTAATAAACTCTTAATAACTCAATTATTCAAGTATTCATAACTTAGAATTGATGATTTCATACTTTGATTACTCTAAAACTTAAATACATACTTTAAAAATCAATTAGTTTCCAAATCTCTTGATAACTTTTTTTTTCTAGACATACTCATCGAATTCCAAGTTTAAATCATTTCAAAACATCTACACTAGGATTTGCGCCAAATTTTAATGATCTTTTTTGTTTTGGTCAAAAATTACATAAGTATAAATCAACCAAATTGAATGAGAGTTTGTGATGTTTGAATTATGCAATAGAGAAAGGTAAAGAGAATGACATGATTGTTTACAAGGAAAGCCCTTGATCCGTGCTAGGATCTCTGACACAAAACCTTGGGAGGTGATAATGATCACTTACCTTGATGATTTTATTAATACAAAATGATGATTATAGAGAGCATTTCAATAAGAGCAAGTGAAAAAGTTCGTAGAGCAAGCTAAGAGTAGGTAGAGTGTGTTGTGTGCGAGATACATGTGTCAATTTATAGTCTAAACTAGCTAACAAGATGTATAATATTCCCAGGATCCTCCATGAACAACTTTGTGAACGTTGTTTGACTTGGTATTCTGGGTCTTTAGCACAGTTGAGACGACTCTCTGTTAAGAATAAGTCTTCTATTGACTATTTCTGCACATGTGTTAATTAGGAACAAAATATAACCGTTATAAATGTTAGAAAATAATAATAACGATAATAATCGGGATCCTGAGATAGTTGAGGATCCTAAATATCTGGTGAAGTTTGATGTAACATCTGGATTTCCAGGTATTTATATATATATATATATATATATATATATATATATATATATATATATATATATATATATATATATATATATATATATTAAGTATTTGTTTCTGAGATATGTGGAGTGCCTCAACTCGTCGAGTAGAGTCGCGACTGGTGACGTTGATTAATGAGTGGACTCAACAAGTCCATTAGCCGACTCGTCGAGTCAACGTTGCTAAAGGAAACCCTAATTTTTCGGGCCTGAGGCCTATTTAAAAGCACTTAAGGCCTCCTATTACGGCTACCCTTCAGGAGAGAAAACCCTAAAACGAGTCTTGAGTACTTAGAGAGAGAAAGAGAGAGAGCTATTATGAGCTTTTGGTGGGTGTTTTTGCAAGGAAGAAGAGGGTTCAAGCTAGAGGATCAAAGAAGGGTGTTGGATCTGCTAGTTTTCACGCTCAAGCTTTAGTTGGAGGTATTGAACTCGACTTTTCCCTTTCATTGATGTAGATCTCTCATTTAGTAGATTAGGGTTCTTCTTCTTCATCATTTTTGGGGATTTTGTGAATTGGGGTCATTAGGAAGTTAAAACCCCAAATCTGGACCCTAGGAGGTCACAAACACCTTGAGGTCTTTGCTTTATCCAGCTTTGGTGAAGTTTTAAGTGTGTATAACCCATTTTGTTCATGTTTTTGGCATTTCTTGCTCTAGATGCCATGCATGGACATAAAGTCTATGACTTTATGTGACTTATGAGCCCTAAGAGTGTAGATCTGAAGTTTGGGAAAGAATCCCGCCTTGAAATCGTCTGAATGCATGGGAGTCTAAATAGACTCACCGAGTTGATGGGTCGACTCGGCCAGTAGTTTAGGGTTTGTCGCGATTTAGCTGAGTCATGCAATGACCCGACGAGTTAAGGTTAGCTCGTTGAGTTGGACTTTATGAGGATCTATGAGATACGATGGGACTCAACGAGTCGCACGAGTGCACTCGACGAGTCTGGTTGATTTGGATTATTGACTCGATTGGACTTCTATTGATTCTGTGAGTGAGTCAATTAGGAGCTTCTGGAACCTAGGAGGGATGAGGGTCTTTTACCCATACCGGGGGTTATAAAGGGAATAAGAGAACTTAGGAGTTAAATGAGTAAAAGAGATATATTGATTAGATGCATGTCTAATGTATTTAGGCGGAGGATAATTCGAGAGTGCCAAGTGCGTATTTACTCCTACTAGCTCCGAGGTGAGTCTTCTCACTATACATAACCAGAGTGGTAATCAGAGTTGTGTGACAAAGTATCTTATATGTTATTTGTGTACTGCGATATACTGTATTATTTCTATGTGATTTATGATACGCATTATTCAGAGTTTATAGAGTTAGGACCGGAGGGTCCATCAAAGTTGTGGGACTGGAGGGTCCCACTATGACACATTGACCGAAGGGTCTTACAGAGTTATAGCCTCGAGTGGCTAATATGTTGTATGTGGTATTTGTTGGGTTTTGAGCATTCTAACACTTCCTAAGTGTACATGCAACCCTAAATACCTTGGATCTATGTTTTCTCTATTATACATGCAAATAAGAACTTCCAAGGTATTATCCTAATCTAGCATACAAAACAATGAATGTAACAAGATAGAATACATACCTCTTCATGTAGAAAGTCTTCATGAAGCTTGAGTGCTTAGTGCCCCAAGTGTGACACCTCAAATGGAATCACAATCATCAAAACACTTAGAATGATTTGAGAGAATTCTACACTCTTCAAAATCGGCTAGCCCTTTCTTCACACACACTAGTGGCCGATTTTTCCTCAATAATAAGATGCTTATATAGTTACACAATTAGGGTAAACTCTTAATTGTCATGGCTTTCCATTTCCTTGGATCCATGGGTAAAAATACACCATGGAGCATCCATGGACCATCCTATGGGTTTTAGCCCAACTTGATTATCCATGGAGCATTAGCCCACTATACAAGTATGGATGATTTACACAATCAACCCATATATTTAATTAGTCTTCTTTTGATCACTTAATTAATCCTAGATTAATTCTTGATCAATACTAATTAAATAATCTTATTATTCTTATTATTAATATACTAGAACTTATAATATATTAATAACCATAAGTGTCTTATTTCTCTCATTCAAGTGCATGATGGTATGCAACCCAAATGGACCATGCCGGGTCGGGTCAAGTCTTACCAATTATAGTTATGGACTTAGACATTAATCCAACAGTCTCCCACTTGGATAAGTCTAAAACTATTATTGCGTATGACTTCAGGAACCAACCGGCAATCGTAGCTCTCAAAAGCTTCTGTCGAACTCTGACCTTGTCGATGAACTCTGACCTTTGTCAATGACTTGTCCATTAGATAAGGGATCATATATTCCTCCATTCTAGATATCATATGGACTGAGACATGGATTATAATCATTCTCTCTGTCCATTTGTTGTTTCCCGATTTCCGATTTATGACGACTGACTAATTGACAAATCAAATCAGTCCTGGCCCGGCCGAGCACTTCCATTTGTCATCATCAAATCATCGAGGGGCCCACAGATATCGCTTTTATCCCGAAGGTAAAAGGAACGGATAAACTTCGACTCATATGGCTTGTTCTACTACTTGTTGAATCATACACAAAGGCACGTTTTATAGCACAGAGTTACCAAATGCGGTTTCGTGCAATCAATGTACTATCAACTCATAGTAACAACTCATATCTCTAGGTTTGAAGAATATAAGATATTATCGTCTCATGATCACTCGTGATAAAATCCATGAAGTGATTCCAATGAGCGCGGGTTGAATCCAATACTCAGAACTTATGAGCACTCATGATTGTTGTAGCCTTGTCCAACACCTTAGACCTCTACAACCCATCATGACAGTCTTAATTCATATCTACTTCCAACATATGACCGACTGTGGATGGTTTGAATAACTTAGTCATTCCGGAAGAATAACCTAGTTTATTCGGGAAGTCAAAACATGCAAAGTGAAACACAATAATAATTGAATCTAATATGGTATCAACCCTTTGAACATAAATAAAACACCTTTTATTTATCACCATATGATTACACATTATTCATTGTATATTGTTTCAGCTATCAACTTTATTCTTGAATTTAAAACAATAGTTGTCCCATGCTCCAAGCATGTACACTATGTTTTCTTAAACACTAGTCATGCCACACACCAAGTATGCATACTATGTTTGTCTATGATCTTTACTTTGTGAACTAGATCAATTGAACATAACTTCAATGATTCTCTTTTCACACTCCCAAATCCTTACTGCAAATGCAAGAATTCCAAATTCATGCCATTTACTGAAATCTGTTAGATTCTAAACTTATATGCATTGATCCTCTTGTAATGATTATGCACAAAGTCAGAAAGACTTGACAACAATCACTACAGAGTATTCCAAAAGAGATCAGCTCCTTGGAAACTTCCTTCTTGCATTAAGTTTCTTAACCTTAAACAGATTGAAAATTCTAACTTTGAAACATTTCCAGATTCCATTTTGACTATCACTTCTGAACAAGAGTTGCCTCCTTACAGATTATGTCAATATGGTCCTTCTAGAATTATCACTATACTTCCAACTGTCCTTGAGCAACCAATCTTTGGTAAACCTTAGATTGTCCTCGACAATTGTTTAATCCTTTTAGTCATATCCAGTTCTAAACCTTTTCCCTTCTTAATGCCCTAGGCATTTGGAAAAATTTAGAACGGATGATTATAGCACATGTAATCGATCCTATATCCGAAGCATATGGGACACGATTCATGATGTCTCACATAAAGACTAAACCAGTCTTTTGCTATAACATTTCCATTTCTATTTGCCAAGTTCTCATATTTCAGATTATGAAAAGGGATGCCGTAATCATAATCGAATTTTAGAACGCAAATAATGGACCCGTATACAGAATTTCCTTATGTTGAGCCATTCCAACATGAAATTCATATATATCCTTGACTAAATGATTAAAACCTCACGATCTAAGCTTATAGATTTGAGATGAAGTATAATTTCCTCTCCCTTAATTATAGCAAAACAACTCTTTCCCAATTGAAACTTTTGTTTTCTATAATTAACATTGCTAACTTGCAATACTTATCATAATTATCATGCTCCCACTAACATGATGATTATTAGCATAACACTTATGCTCCCACTAGCTTTGACATGTACTCAGAAATCAGCTGGACTTCTAGAAATCAATACTTCATTGACTTTCTTACCAAAGTTCAGATTTCTGATGCTAGATTGTTTTGATAAAGTTGTATCAAAATCATACACCTTCCCTTAGATAGCACACTTGTGAGTCTAAACAATTATGAAGAGGTATGCCGTAATCATAATGGTTAGACCTTTTTGCCACTTCTCACAAGTCCATATTAGTGTGCCGGTTAACCACACGCGCTCCACTAACGACTTTGAGAATGCAAATATCACAATTGCTATCTAGCTAAAATCTACTTAGTGAAAGTGTTTCCTCACCATCATTTTCATGAATCGGAGAGAAACCTTATGACACTTAGATTTAATGGTGTATGTGTTCTTATCCATGTGAATTATCAAAATCATAGTCACAAGACAAGGATAATGACAAATCCAAACTCATATGGATTGAACTCAATCTTAACTTCTTGCCACCTGGCAGCTCAAGGGCCTGCCATTGCTTCCAAGTTGTTGTGCAACAAATTGAGAACTCTAAGAACTCATATGCAAAACCAACTTTAACTGGAATGGGCACAGAATATGTCACACACGATAGGTTATAAACCTCAAGTCGTGTGCTAGTGAAGAACTTCAGGTTTTACTCTTGATTAGTTCTTGAGACTTTCAAGACCTTTAAGACTCCCACTGTCCTCTTGATCTATAAGACTCCCTTGTCAAATATCCAAGAGATAGTGAGGATTCTAATCAAGACAAACACTTCACACAATTGGCCTAAGTTGGTCTTTGTTTTATCCAAAACATCACAACTTACCAATTTCAAATGTACAAGAGTAGAAAACTTTTACTCTTACATTTGACAAGTGTTTTAAACCTTCTTTTGAGACATGTCACTCAAGTTACAATCTTGGAGTATGACTCTAAGACTTGTATTGGAACGAAGTATGACTCATCTTCTTGATTTAACCATTTCAACAATTCAAGATCCCTCTTCTTAGTCATAAGAATGCACTAAGATTTCCTTAGAGAACTAATTTTGATATGGTTTCTTAATCATTAAGATGATCACAAAACTGATACTAAAGTACTCTCCCATCTTTTCAGATTTGAGAAACTTTTATCCTTCTGCCTAATTTGATTCTTCTTATCGATCTTTAGTGGTGGACTTAATCAGTGCACAAGAATGTGTACTCGATCCCTAAGTCCTTTACTTGACTCACACATCCATGTGAACAAGTAATTAGTCTTAATTTTCCAAAACTTGAAAGTTCTCATTCATCATGCTATACAACTTGCATGATTCCAAGTTCCGGTCCAATTGAAACTTGGGTGATGAGAATCTTTCCTTATTTGGTAAATTTAGACATTACCACAAATGAAAGAATCAATTTCATACTTCCACTCTTGCTACTAATGGAATCTTATAAGCAACAAAAATTTCCACAGATGCCATTGTAAGGATATTTTAAAATAAATAAAATCAAAAATTTCCTTTTATTTTAAAACTTTGCGGAAAAACTATCCTTACAATCCATATGAAAACTTGCTGTTATCTATTCCTAAGCAATATCTCATAACTCCTAAGAAGTAGCTCAAGAATCCGATTTTTCAAACTATGCGATAGAAATCCATCTATGCGATCAGATTCAGCATATTCTTCCTTTAAGTTTCTTCACTTTCCTTTGATTCTTAAACCATCACCATGCGACCCGGTCACATCATGTATCAAGAATCTCAGAATAGAAACTTAACAGAGTTAGATAGTGGATTTTACCTGAAGTAGAGTCAAACTTATTGACTTTAACATCCTTAGGTAAATTTGGCAGCTTCGCAACCAATGCCCTTTCTTTGGCAATACAAACATATGGACCCTTTGATAATGGTACACAGGACTATCACATACTTAGCTTTTCTCTTTACCATTTGGTCAACCGAGTTGACTATAGCCGATCCCTTTCCATTGGGAAGAGAATGCTTTACTGGATATCCAATGTCATCATTGTCAATGTCCATAAAGTTTTAGGAAGTTGATCTTAGAAAATAGATAAGATCATTAAGGGTCTTGTCATAGTCTTATTCATAGGTGTCCCAAAGGAACTCACTATGTGACTTAGAAAGTGATTGAACCACCAACTTTCTCAAGACTTTGACACCCAACTCTCCCGGCTTGTCAATATGTGACTACATCTCCAAGATGTGTTCACACCTAGACCTTGCCTTGCCAATAGGGCTTGAGTGAACTTAAACTTTTCAAGAACTTGTGGGTTAGGGAGAATAATTGGAGGAGGAGAAAGAAGTATGATATCCATGGGACATCATCTTCATTAGGAAACCTTGTTTCAAGAGATTTGGGAAGATCATAGGTGTCTAAACCAGACATCTTTTGGGAGATATTCAAGATAGTTGATTTAAAGTCCTTAATATAACACCCAATATGAAATATTAAGGCTAGAACCCAACAAACTATTTTATAACTTAGAAGAGGTATGCCGTAATCCAAGCTATAGAATATTTGAAGGTAGGTGAATGACGATTCACCAATTTCCACCAAGATAAACGAAATGTATAATTAGGTTTTAATTGGTTTTGAAACTCCTAGATCTTTGAGATTCATTGAACTTTTCAAAGGCATGTTTCAATCTCGAGTGTGCCCTTCAGGTTTTGTGACTGGGATGCCGAGGATCACAAAACAAGGTGTGAAGTAACCATGCAAATCACTTGGTACCCTTAATAAATTACCCCTCAATCGATGTGCCGGTTAACCACACACGCTCCATCGATACTATGATAAATATTAAGTCACCCTTTACCTACCTTGTTAAGTCCAAGTTAGTGTGCCGGTTAACCACACACGCTCCACTAACGACTTAGACAAAGTGTAAAGTGTAATTTCATGGATTAGCACCTTATTCACATTTTCCCTAAGTAACTAAGATTGGGTATTATTAAGAGTTTAGTTACTTAGTATTATCATTAATACTTTTAATGAAGGGAGAATTCTAGTCCTGTCAAACCCGTTCGGCTAACGACCCTCCACCAGTCAAGCAAGCGGTGGGTGAGAGTGGACACCCATTAAGTTGCCATTTTATAGGCAACAACCTTATACCCACCTTATAGACCGGCTTCGTGAATGAGGCGTACTAGCGGTAAGACAGACTTTACTCTTATACATATATATATATTATTAACTTATAATATTATAAAGTATAAGGGTTGAATTTTAACTTTTAAAATTCTAAGGGCTAACTTGGAATTAAAGTATTCATAAGTGAAAACTTTACAAATTCCAAAACTTGAGGGCAAGTTTTGAAACTATTCAAAACTAATTAATTCCATAACTTATGTGTTTAAAGTAGTTTTAATCCAAAAACTCTTCAAGTTCCATAACTTGAGGACAAGTTATGGAAGACTTTAAACTAATAAAAGAATTAACTTTTCTTTATTTTATAACTTATGGAATTAATTAAGGTTACACCTTTATTTTATTTTATTTTATTTTATTAAATGAAGAGACTCTTGGTCCTCCATAACTTGAGGACAAGTTATGGAGTCATAAAACCATTTAATTAGAACTAGACTCTTCATTTTTGTAACATTTGCCAATTTTTATGAGTTTTATGATTCTTAAATGTGACTTTTCATATAACTTGAGGACAAGTTACAAAAACACATTTTAGAATCAATTCTTAGATTAATTTGGATTAAAACCAACTATCACATAATTTTATTCATTAATCTAGATTCACTCATAAAACAAGCTAACACAAAAAACTTTTGGTGATCCATAACTTATTCTTAAGTTATGGAATCCTTTAAAACATTAACACCAAATTTTGTAACTCCAAAAAAACTTTGAATCAATTTTTTTTTAAAACCTTTTCATATCCATAACTTATGGAGGTTTCAAAAAATAAAACTCTTTAGATCAAACTTTTAAAACTAATAAAATAATCATATTATTTTATCTTTTATTAAATTTGACCTAATTCAACTCATAAAGCAAATTATTCAAATTTTACAAATAATTAGTTTTTCACAAGAACAAGTAATTATCTTAAAATTTGACAAACTTCATGGTTTTTTTTCCAACTTTGAAAATAAAATATTTGCATCAATATAACAGAAAACAACCCGTGGCTCTGATACCACTGTTGGGTTTTGAGCATTCTAACACTTCCTAAGTGTACATGCAACCCTAAATACCTTGGATCTATGTTTTCTCTATTATACATGCAAATAAGAACTTCCAAGGTATTATCCTAATCTAGCATACAAAACAATGAATGTAACAAGATAGAATACATACCTCTTCATGTAGAAAGTCTTCATGAAGCTTGAGTGCTTAGTGCCCCAAGTGTGACACCTCAAATGGAATCACAATCATCAAAACACTTAGAATGATTTGAGAGAATTCTACACTCTTCAAAATCGGCTAGCCCTTTCTTCACACACACTAGTGGCCGATTTTTCCTCAATAATAAGATGCTTATATAGTTACACAATTAGGGTAAACTCTTAATTGTCATGGCTTTCCATTTCCTTGGATCCATGGGTAAAAATACACCATGGAGCATCCATGGACCATCCTATGGGTTTTAGCCCAACTTGATTATCCATGGAGCATTAGCCCACTATACAAGTATGGATGATTTACACAATCAACCCATATATTTAATTAGTCTTCTTTTGATCACTTAATTAATCCTAGATTAATTCTTGATCAATACTAATTAAATAATCTTATTATTCTTATTATTAATATACTAGAACTTATAATATATTAATAACCATAAGTGTCTTATTTCTCTCATTCAAGTGCATGATGGTATGCAACCCAAATGGACCATGCCGGGTCGGGTCAAGTCTTACCAATTATAGTTATGGACTTAGACATTAATCCAACAGTATTATGGAGAACTCACTAAGATTCATGCTTACAGTGTTATGTGTTATGTGTTTCAGGTACCCCAGAGGATCGCGGGAAGGCACCCGCGTGATTGTACACATATGTTTGGGATGACATGGAGGATTATGGGATTTGACTTTTGATTGAGATTTTACGTTGACATTGAGACACTTATGATTTTCTTGAAAGATAATATATGAAATTGGTGTATTTTTAAAATGAAAAATTTGGTTGAAAATTTACGTTGTTACAAGTTGGTATCAGAGCCTTGGTTTGAGGGATTCGGATACACCTTCGGGTATGTTTGGACTCAAACTAAGGATTTGATAAAAGTTTTCAAAAAGAAATGATTTTTCTAAAAATGAGTAGGAGATTTTAAGAGAAGGAGGTAAAGAGCAGTGTGTACAATTCGCCAGCGCCCGAACGGTGATTTCCCAAAATACCCTTACTCTATGTGATATGAGATGTTATGAGATATGTTATGCATGCTAGGGTGTAGGCTAAATATTTCATTAATTAGGAGTAGAGTGGCCTAATTTGTGATGCCTTAGCCTAAGGATTCTGTTATATGTGGTTTGCTTGAGTGCGAATATGTAGCAGAGGTGAGCATATGATAGATCTTCTATGAAGGTAGTCGATGTTTGGCGAGATATAGAGTACTTGTGAACTAGAATCCTAGGAGGGAGACTTGGGAAGATCACATATGCGGTGTGGAAGGTAGTATTGGGCCCGTACTACTGGAAAGACCGGATCGGTGATCAGTCCAAGTAAGAATCCTTAGGGTGCTAAGGAACAAGTAGGGACGGGTGATCGAGTATGAGTATTCTCGGTCAAGCCTCTGATTATTTTGTGTTGTGTTTTAGAGACATCATGGTGGGTACGCGCCACAACCCTGGGAGTAACAGTGCTAGCGACGACGAGATTCGCCAGATGATTCATGATGAGGTGGCCACAACTATCCGAGAGGCCATCCCAGAGATATTTGGGTGTATCAAGACCACCTTGATTGAGAAGTTTGATGAGCGCTACATTGCGGTTACCGAGGCGGCTGCTGCTACAACCACCGTAGATGTCATTGCTGCCAGGCCTCAGGCGGATGACTCGTTGCTATACAGGGAGTTCAGCAACACGAAGCCACCGGAGTTTGACGGGACTCAGGACGCGATTGCCATGATGAGATGGATTTCCGACATTGAGGGGTGTTTCTACACTTGTTCCTATCCGGAACATTTGAGGGTACGGTTCGTGCTGTACCAGCTTCGCTTGGGGGCGAAGGATTAGTGGAAGTTTGTGACAGCCAACTTCACTTTTGCAAAGCTCACTGTAGTGACTTAGGAGAGGTTCACTTCTATGTTTCAAGATGAGTATGTTCCTCAGGTGGAGAGGAAACGGTTGGCCCAGGAGTTTCTGTCCCTTAAGCAGAGGACAGAGTTAGTGACAGTGATTACGAGGATGTTCCATGAGAGGGCGATGTTCTGCCCTGAGCACGTGTCTACCGAGCAGGCGTGTATGAGCCGATATTTGAGCATTCTGTGGAGAGATATTCGCAAGTTCGTGGCGAACTCGACATATCAGTCATTTGCCGAGCTCCTGGAAAATGCCCGAAAGAGGGAAATCGAGCTGGAGACTCTGGCCAGAGTGGTGGCAGAGTCTCAAGAGAGGGATCAGCGACCGGAACATTCTCAGCCGGCAGCTAAGCGGGCAAAGCCTGCTGATTCGAGGTCTGGGAACCAGAAAGGGCCACACTTGTGGGAAGTGCGGCAAGGGTCATGAGGGGATATGTCAAGCGGGATCTTGCTACAAGTGTGGCAAGGAGGGGCACATGTCTAAGGATTGCCCGAAGGGGTTTGCAGTTTGCTTTCACTACAACCAGACCCACTGGAAGGACGAGTGTCCCCAGTTGCTTCAGGGATCAGTGCAAGGATCTGCACTTGCTACTGTGCGAGCTACCGAGAGTCGGCTCATGAAGGCCGAGGCGTCGAAGGTTTGTGGGGAAGCCTTCCAGCTGACAGCGAAGGAGGTATGCAGCACCTGATGTCGTGGCCGGTATGTTTCCTTTGGATATTTTACTTTCTGAATCATTTATGCTTATATTGTGTTATGCGTAGGTACTTTTCTTGTGAATTCCGTTTCTGCCCTAGTGTTATTTGACTCGGGTGCGAGTCGATCTTTTGTATCATTAGCATTTAGTCGCCACATCATTATTCGGCGTGAGTCGTTGAGTCGACCTCTGAGAGTTTCTATAGCCGATGATCATGCGGTGTTTTCCACTGATGTGATCCCGGGAAGTGTGCTTGATATTTTTGGTATTGAATATCCGATTGATCTGGTGCCAAATGCCATGGGGTGGCGTCTGTGTCATTGTGGGTATGGACTGGTTGAGCCGGTTTAGAGCTGTGATCGACTGCGAGCGTCAATTGGTGACCATACGAGACCCCAGTGGGGGAGTGCTTATGGTATATTGCGAAGGTACCTGATCTGGATCAGCTTTCTACTATGTTGCCCGAGCAAGGCAGAGTCTACAACAGGGTTGTATGGGTTTTGTAGCGTATGTGGTGGATACGCGAGTTGTTGCTGAGAGATCGAGTTCTATCGCCGAGGTCCCGATAGTGAGGGAATTCCTGGATGTTTTTCTTAAGGAGTTACCGGGTGTGCTTCCCGAGAGGCAGGTGGATTTCTGGATTGATTTTGTTCCGGGAGCGGCGCCTATTGCTAAGGCACCTTATCGCCTTGCACCGCCATAGGTGCAGGAGTTATCCTCACAACTTCAGGAGCTGTTGGGGAAAGGATTTATCCTACCAAGTAGCTCACCTTGGGGAGCACCGATCCTTTTTGTCATGAAAAAGGATGGTTCACACTGGATGTGCATTGATTACCGGGAGTTGAACAAGCTGACGGTCAAGAAATGTTATCAACTTCCGAGGGTTGACGATCTGTTCGATCAGTTGCAGGGCGCATCTTGGTTTTCCAAGATCGACTTTAGGTCTGTGTATCACCAGATGAGAGTTCATGAAGAGGATATATAGAAGACGACCTTTAAGACTCGTTATGGGCATTACAAGTTCGTGGTGATGCCTTTTGGACTCACCAACGCACCAGTGGCATTCATGGATATCATGAACTGGGTGTGCAAGCCTATGCTGGATTGATCGGTGATCGTGTTCATCGACGATATTCTGGTATACTCGAGATCCCTAGAGTAGCACAAGGAGTACTTAAAAGAAATTCTTGGAGTATTGAGATCAGAGAGGCTTTATGCCAAATTCTGCAAGTGTGATTTCTGGTTACGGGAGGTCCAGTTCCTTGGACACCTCGTTAACCAGAACGGGATTTTGGATGATCCGGCCAAGATCGAGGCTGTTATGAGATGGGAGGTGCCGAGATCCCCTACTGAGATCAGGAGTTTCCTGGGTTTGGCCGACTACTATCGGAGATTTATCAGAGATTTCTCCAAGATTGTTGTCCCCCTCCCAAGGTTGACCTGGAAGGGCGTTACTTTTTCTATGGGTCCCGAGCAGCAGAACTCATTTGAGACTCTTCACCAGAAGTTGTACGAAGCCCTGGTGTTAGCTCTTCCCAAGGGAATGGAGGACTTTGTGGTATATTGTGATGCGTCTATATTTGGGCTGGGGGCGGTGCTAATGCAGAGAGGGCACGTGATAGCATACACATCAAAGCAGTTTAAGCCCCATGAGACGAGATATCCCACCCATGATCTAGAGCTGCGGGCGGTGGTGTTCGCCCTCAAAATCTGGCGCCACTACTTATATGGGGTTCGGTGTACCATATACACGGACCACAATAGCCATACATGGACCATAATAGCCTGAAGTATCTTATGGACCAACCCAACCTGAATATGCACCATAGGAGGTGGTTGGCCGTGGTGAAGGACTATGACTGCGAGATCCTGTATCATCTGGGAAGGCTAATGTGGTAACCGATGCCCTGAGCCGTCGGGCAGAGAGTGCCCCGATTCGAGACATGTGCGTGAGGATGACAGTAATGACTCCAGTTTTGGATACCATCCGAGAGGCCGAGGTGGAGGCCGTGAAGCCGGAGAACCGCAAGAGGGAGTGGGTGATTGGACAGGTTGCATAGTTCGTGATGGATAGTCGAGGGATTATGACTTTCTAGGGACGTATTTGGTTGCCCTATACGGGCGGAGCTCGAGGTATTTTGATGGAGGAGGTGCACAGATCGAGATTCTTGATCCACCCTGGGGCCACTAAGATGTACTTGGACTTGAAGAGAGACTATTGGTGGCCCTGTATGAAGAGGGATGTTGCATGGGTAGTCGAGAGGTGCTTGACCTGCCTCTGGGTTAAGGCGGAACATCAACGGCCGCATGGTCCTTGCAGCCGCTAGAGATTCCTCAATGGAAGTGGGAACAAATTTCCATGGATTTTATCACCAAACTACCGAGGACGGCGCATGGTGTTGACGCGATCTGGGTGATTGTGGACCGACTGATGAAGAGTGCTCAGTTCCTTGCTATTAATGAGAACTCTTCTGCAGAGAGGTTGGCTGAGATTTATGTGAGAGAGGTGGTACCACGGAAAGGAGTGCCGATCTCGATAGTGTCAGATCGAGACGTACGATTTACTTCCAGATTTTGGAAGAAATTTCATGAGGAGATGGGAATGCGTCTTCATTTTAGCCCTGCGTATCACCCATAGATAGATGGGTAGAGTGAGCAGACGATACAGACACTCGAGGACATGCTGTGTGGATGTGTCATCGACTTCGGAGGAAGTTGGGACACCTACATACCACTGGCTGAGTTTTCCAACAACAATAGCCACCACTCGAGCATTGGTATGCCTCCCTATGAGCTTCTTTACTGGAGAAGGTGTCGGACTCCCATTTGCTGGGCAGAAGTGGGATAGAGAGTGATGGGTGGCATCGAGATAGTGCTAAAGACGACCGAGCAGATTCAGTAGGTCAGGCAGAGATTATTGACGGCCCAGAGTCGCAAGAAGAGTTATGCGGACAAGCGACGATCCGAATTAGAGTTTCACGTTGGAGATTTGGTACTCCTAAAGGTTTCCCCATGGAAATGGGTGATCCGGTTCAGGAAGCGGGGCAAGTTGGGGCCGCGATATATTGGACCTTTCAGAGTGACTACGAAAGTCGGCAAGGTAGTGTACCAGTTGGAACTACCTGCGGAGTTGAGCCAGATCCATAACACCTTCCATGTATCCCAGTTAAGGAAGTGTGTGGCCGATGAGACGACAATAGTTCCACTAGAGAACATTCAGTTTGATGCGAGCCTGAATTATATTGAGAGGCCGATCGCGATTTTAGATCTGGAGGTGAAGGTTTTGAGGAATAAGGAAGTGCCTCTGGTTCAAGTCTAGTGGCAACATTGGAGGGGGTCTGAATTGACTTGGGAGCCAGAGTCGGAAATGCGGGAGCAACACCCTAAGATGTTTGCGTAGCATGACTTCGAGGGCGAAGTATGATTCTAGTGGAGGAGAATTGTAACATCCGGATTTCCAGGTATATATATATATATATATATATATATATATATATATATATATATATATATTAAGTATTTATTTCTGAGATATGTGGAGTGACTCGATGAGTTGGTGCCTCAACTCGTCGAGTAGAGTCGCAACTGGTGACGTTGATTAATGAGTGGAATCGACGAGTCCATTAGCCAACTTGCCGAGTCAGCCCTGCTAAAGGAAACCCTAATTTTTCGGGCCTGAGGCCTATTTAAAGGCATTTAAGGCCTCCTATTGCGGCTACCTTTCAGGAGAGAAAACCCTAAAACGAGTCTTGAGTGATTAGAGTGAGAGAAAGAGCTATTGTGAGCTTTTGGTAGGTGTTTTTGCAAGGAAGAAGAGGATTCAAGCTAAAGGATCAAAGAAGGGTGTTGGATCTGCTGGTTTTCATGCTCAAGCTTTAGTTGGAGGTATTGAACTCGACTTTTCCCTTTCATTAATGTAGATCTCTCATTTTAGTAGATTAGGGTTCTTATTCTTCATCATATTTGGGGATTGTTGAGTCAATATTTGTGTTTATACTTTGCTTTTCTAAGAAATTGATTTGTTATGTAATATTGTATATTTGTTTACGGTCAGGAAGTAAGTTTACGACCGTAAACACGTTTACGGACGTAAACTCAGTTTGCGGCCGTAAACACGTTTACAGATGTAAACTCAGTTTGCCGCCCAGTCCAGTATATATAGGGTTGAGGGGTGTGAGGAAAAGATTGATGAACACTAAAGGAGCTTAAGTGTGTGCATTTAAAGGTGTTCTAGAGAGAGAAACTAGAGAGAAGTTTTGTGAGTGTGAATCTTTGTATCCGGATCTTCATTCTAATCATATCATACATAGATTCATCATCATCTTCTTCTTCTCCTTCTCTTCTATTTGATCTGACATCATCCGTTTGATTGGGATTCCGCACCATCAAACGGATCTGATTGATACACAAGCAGATTAGGGACTTACAATTGGTATCAGAGCATGGTTGTACCAATCATTTTTTTTTTCAGATCTGGAGCTTATTTGATCTTTTTTTGAAGAGATTTTTGCATTTTTGGATAGATCTCGCAAAAATAAGGGGGGTTTGTTCTTCGCGTTTTTCCTAAAAACGAGTTTTTGATCGAGTTTTGGAGTAAAAAGGGGCAAAAACGCTGTTTTTCGTCAAGTACAACGAATTTTTGAAGTTTACGGTCTTTGAAGGGTTTATGGCCGGAAACGTGTTTACGGTCGCCCGAGTTTGCGGCCTTGTCCTCACATCAACAGCTCTTTATAATAAAAAGAAAGTGAATTTTGAGGTGCCAAGGTTCGAACTTGAGACCTCCAACAATTCAAACCACGCGCCTTTACCAGTTGAGCTACAAGGGATCTTGTTAAATAGTTTGATTGTTTAAGCTTTAGACTTCTCAGCAGCAGCAAGCCAAGATTCTCATCAGCACATCGCACCAGATCCTTGCCTTCGGACTTCGAAGTAGCATCTCGCATCGGATCGCGCCTCGGAGCCTCGGTCTCGCATCTCCTTCAGCAAGCTGCAGTCTTCGTCTTCGCACATTAAAAAAAACCAAAGGCGTATTCGGGGGTGCCAGGGATAGAACCCGCGAGACCTCTGGGTCATCAGCAACACGTCTTACCGGTTGAACTAACCAACAACTTGTTACATACCTTTCGGTTTTAACTTAAAACCACTCCGAGTCGCACCAAATTTCGCATTTTAACACTTTTAACCCCAAAAATCAATTTCTTTCAATTTTAAATTTCTTTTTCAACCAAAAATTTTAATTTTTAATTTTTGAATTTTATTTTTGACTTTTTACTTAAAATTTTGACTTTGACTTTTAAAATTTGACCTTTGACTTTAAACTTTGATTTTCTCGTTTGACTTTTAAATTTTCGAATTTAAATTTTCGGTTTGACTTTTTAAGTTTGACTTTTGAGTTTGACTTTTTAAATTTGACTTTTAAGGTTGACTTTTGGAGTTTTTAGTCAAAGGACATTTTTTAAATTTAAGTTTGACTTCTAGTTGTGCTTTTAATAGTTTTTTGAAGTTTACAAGGGCATTGAAAACATGAAAGAGAGTCGTCAGGAGATGTTAAGACAAAATTTCCACATGTTCGATTATATCCCTAGAGAAACCCTGGAAGCTCATTTGCAGCAATTTACCACACTTACTACTGAGATGAATATAGCTGGGATCTTCTTGACCAAATCTGTGATAAATAAAAAGCTGCTGAATGCACTTCCAAAATTATGGGATATGGACGTGGCTGACATCAACAAGACAAAAGATCTCAATCGTCTTAGTCAGACTGATATAATTGAAGAACTTGACACTTTGAATTTTCGAAAAACAACGAATTCAGCAAACCTTCCGGTCAATGAAGTGTCATGTTCTCATTCATGTGAAGTTTCATGTTCTCAATCATGTGAAGATACGATTAAATTTCTTCGGGAACAAATTGATTTATTGAAAAGGGAAGTTGAGGACCTGAGATATGAAGGATATCAACTTAGGAAAGGGCAGACACCCCTGAAGGCTGAATTAGAAGCAAAAACCAAAGACTTTAGGAAACTTCAGGAAGAGTATAACAATAAGTGTGAAAATTATAACTATATTAAGAGACAACTTGCTGCTGTAATTGAAGAACTTGACGCTTTAAAAATTAAGTGTGGAAAAACAGATGTTAGTTTTAAAAATTATACTGCGTCAAGTCAGGCAGTCGAGTCCTTATTTGAAACCCAATTAAAATTCAAAGATAATCAAAACAAGGGTCTAGGGTATGATAGCGTTCCTCCACCTTTCAATCATAACTACACATCCATACCAATGACATAGGAAGAAATTGACAGGGAGGCACATCTTCGATATGGCAAACCAGCTGGATTTGTCTCAGGAGAAAACCATTGAACAAACCAACATCTCCTTGAACTCTGAATCTGTTGCTTCGAACTCAGCTGTTTTTGATCAACCTGCTGTTGAGAAATACAGGCCACCAATTCCAGCGAAACAAAGTGCTTCCTGCAATTGTGCATGTGGGGAACATCAGAGACAAGGCAATGATACGCCACCAAGGACAGGAAAAAACAATTTCCCAGTGAAGAAAATGGACTTGTTTTCACTATGGAACACCTGGTCATATTGAACGAAACTGTCCAAATCGCACATACATTCCCTATTACGCACAAGGCTGGCAGAACGCGCCAAGAGGGAGACACTTCAAAAGATACCCTTCAAGGTCATGTTCAGACCATGATGACTGGAACGCACAGAAGGCCAAGAATCAAACCCACAAGGCCAAGAATCTGAATCCCAAGAGCAAGAAAGGAGTGTCGGCCAAGAAGTCCAATCCAAGAGATGCTCCCATGAAGCCAAAATCAAAGTCATCTCAACGGCCGACATCAAGTTCCAAAGCAAGTACTGAGCCACCCATCAGATCGAAAAAGAAATGGGTTAAACCCAACAACAAATGGGTTCCAAAGGCTCACTCTCCCAAATCAACTAATGAATCTAATATTTCTTCATCTTCTATTTGTGATAAACAGGATATGTCATGGGAGAGAGTATCGTGCAAGGATGACAAAGGTCGACCCAGTTTCAAAATCTGTGTCGGAGCAGCCATGGAGGCATATCATCAGACTTCGGTTTGTTGGTAGTGGATGTTCCTGGCACTTGATAGGGGACATCTCTCAACTATACAACATTCAGACATTTGTTTGAGAGTATGTGTCCTTTGCAGGAAGGGAAGAAAAGAAGTGATCACTCACGGGGTTTGTGCTTAATGACATGAAGAATTTTCGGATCTGTTATGAGATTATGCGTGCTGTCCTCAGACCTTCTGGATGAAAATTCAATCGGTGACTTACGGTTTGAGTCTTCTTCTCTATACTTCTAAGTTTTTCTTAAGCTGATTCGCTTTAAAGACTAATTTTTGTTTTAGGATAGTTTAGCTTTGCACATTTACTTTTGTTTCTCTCCTATGCACAAATTTAGGGGGAGAAATAAAAACAAAAAAAAATTAGAAAATTTTCAAAAATCCAAAAACATTAGAAAATCAAAAAATCAAAAAAATATGTTAGTTATGAAATGTGCTTGAGGGAGATGTTCTGGGAAGTGATATTATCAAGTGATAACAGGCAACCTGAGTCTGCGTAACGTACCCAAAGTTGAAGGGTCTTTGCTTTGGTTTAATGCGTCGGTAGGCGCGAAAGATTCTAAATGAACTTGACTAGGCAGAGTTGAACTTAAGAAATTCTTAGTCTTGACAAATTTTGACCTAGTCAGATCCGTTCAGCCTAACAACACGACACTAAGATAGGTTGAGCAGGGAGATATATATGGGAATCCACTCGTTACATTAAATGAACTCGTACTTGGAACCGTGGTTTAACTTTTCCTCGATGTGCGGATTCTAACTTAATTCCGATTGGATGGGGCAACTGGTAAATTCCGATAAATTAGGTCTGTAGAAAATCGTTTTCTTTCTTTCTATCTGTTAGTCTTATGTTGTCTCCTTTGCGTGACTTCCAATCCGACCTGGTACACAACATATGCAACTCTATTTCTCTGCATGTTATATATATATATATATATATATATATATATATATATATATATATATATATATATATATATATATATATATATATATATATATATGAAATTCCTCTTATTTGTAAGCCATATGCTGTCTCCTTTGCGTGACTTCCAATCCGACCTTGTACACAACATATGCAACCTTCTACTTCTCAACCCCTCTGAAACAATAAGTAATAGCAATCTGAATATGTTCTCTCTCTGAATGATTGTCTGCTCACCCGGTGTAAGGAGTACTCTGGAAGTTCTTGATGGCTGCGGCATATCAGGAAGCGGGAAACATGTTCTAGTACAATTAAAATTGAACACTCAAAGATTGTCTATAGATCTTGCTGCTCAATTTAGGTGGACAACAATATCCCTGGTCGTCGTCAGCTGAATGGTCCTTAAGATATAGTATCTAGGAACTTAGGATCAGATATAATATCTAGGAACTTGAGTTCACCTTGTCTTGTAACAAATAGTATGTCCTAAATTTGTCACAATTTTTTGTGTTTAAGTGGACAACAATACCGACGATCGACCAGACAAAGACATGAAGATAGAAGGTCCCGACAAGTGGATTAAGGTTGTCTAACAACTTTGATCCCAAATTATTCTTAAAGTTAGATATCATTTTATTTTTGTTAAATTTGTTCATAGTTTCTTCTAATTTAAATATTAGGGGAGAATTAAAAATTTAAAAAAAAACCAAACAAAAATCAGAAAATTAAAAAAATCCAAAACTAGTGTTATTTATGTTTTATTTCTTGCTAAAAAAAAATCAAAAATCCAAAAATATTTTTGTTTTTGTTTTAATTTGTGTGCTAAGTTTTCTTTTAGTTTTGTTTTGTCTTGAAAAGTGATTTCAGGTATAGATAAGACTCATGGAGTTTGTGTTGAAGATTTCTGAGCCAAAGCCTCGTCCATGAGCATCGAAGAATTCGCATTCGAAGGAGCAAGAAATGAAAATTATTCTTTCAACATTCAATCCTTCAACCCTAGAAGCAAGGTGAAGCCGAAATTGAAGAATATGTGACAGATTGCATTGAAGCCTCCTCAATCAGTGTACTGTTATCTTAAACCTGCTGCAGTGATCCAGAAGATTTGTTCTCTCTGAAGATTCTCAAGCTGAAAGCGCTATTTTTCAAGAATCAGTACGTCAAGCCTCCTCACCCGACGTGCGTTTAAAGCCAAACTCTGAAGAAATGCCCAACTGCTCAAGATGAAGTCATTCATAGAAGATTCATATATTCATCCTGATGCTGTGAAGAATTTGAAGATAATAGCTAAAGCCAAGCTCCCAACAAAGATTAACAAGAAAAACCAGCTACTTTTAAGGGGAGCTTGTTGGGTCATTTAAGAAAAGAAAAGAAAGCTATAAACCAAGGGGGAGATTGTTGGGTCAATATTTTGGTTTATACTTTGCTTTTCTAGGAAATTGATTTGTTATGTAATACTGTATATGTGTCAACGTTCAGGAAGTGAGTTTACGACCGTAAACAAAGTTTACGGCCGTAAACACGTTTACGGACATAAACTCAGTTTGCGGCCTAGTCCAGTATATATAGGTTTGAGGGGTGTGAGGAAAAGATTGATGAACACTAAAGGAGCTTAAGTGTGTGCATTTGAAGGTGTTCTAGAGAGAAGTTTTGTATTTGTGAATCTTTGTATCCTGATCTTCATTCTAATCATATCATACATAGATTCATCATCATCTTCTTCTTCTCCTTCTCTTCTATTTGATCTGAGATCATCCGTTTGATTGGGATTCCGCACCATCAAACGGATATGATTGATACACAAGCAGATTAGGGACTTACAAAGATTTTTTGAATTGGGGGTCATGAGGAAGTTAAAACCCCTGATCTGGACCCTAGGAGGTCCCAAACACATTGAGGTCGTTGCTTTATCCAGCTTTGGTGAAGCTTTAAGTGTATATAACCCATTTTGTTCATATTTTTGGCATTTCTTGCTCTAGATGCCATTCATGGACGTAAAGTCTATGACTTTACATGACTTATGAGCCCTAAGAGTGTAGATCTGAAGTTTGGGAAAGAATCCCGCCTTGAATCGTGTGAATGCGTAGGAGTCTGAATAGACTCGCCGAGTTGATGGGTTGACTCAGCGAGTAGTTTAGGGTTTGTCCCGATTTAGCTGAGTTATGCGATGATCCAATGAGTTAAGGTTAGCTCGTCGAGTTGGACTTTCTAAGGATCTCTGAGATATGATGGGACTTGATGAGTCTAGTTGATTTGGACTATTGACTCAATTGGACTTCTGTTGACTCTGTGAGTGAGTCAATTAGGAGCTTCTGGAACCTTGGAGGGATGAAGGTCTTTTACCCATCCTGGGGGTTGAAAAAGGGGAATAAGATAACTTAGGAGTTAAATGAGTAAAAGATATATATTGACTAGATGCTTGTCTAATGTATTTAGGCGGAGGATAATTCGAGAGTGCCAAGTGCGTATCTACTCCTATTAGCTCCGAGGTGAGTCTTCTCACTATACATACCTAGAGTGGTAATCAGAGTTGTGTGACATAATATCTTAGATTTTATTTATGTATTGTGATATACTGTATTATTTCTATGTGATTTATGCTACACATTATTCAGAGTTTACAAAGTTAGGACCGAAAGGTTCATAGAGTTAGGACCAGAGGGTCCATCAGAGTTATGGGACTGGAGGATCCCACTATGTCACACCCTAAAACTGGAATGACGGAAACGTTCTGGGGCGGAGGACGTCATGTAATGTATCACAACAATGCAAAGTAGTAAACAAGCAACAACATCGTCCATTGCATTAATAGTAATAGTTTAATACATGTGTGTTCTTTCATAGTAATAAGACATTACAACAAGTAATCAAAATAAAAGACGAGTCTTGATTGCTCCGTCTTTGCAAAACCTGGTCATCGTACCTGTCTACTGATAACCTGAGAATACAAGTTATTTTGAAAGTGTAGGTCAGCATTTAAGCTGGTGAGTTCATTAGTATTTAATGTCATTGTTCGTATAAGTTTGATGATAACATTTGGAATCGTTCAATGTAATTGTTTGTATATGTTTTGAAAACTCCTAGAAAATCCCATATTTTCTACTAGTATAAAAGTAGCCTTTTATCGAGGCCCAACTGTTTTTGAATATTTGTTTCTAAAAGTCTAACATTTATCCATGAGTGTGTGGTAGTTTAAAAGTTCCAAAACTGAAATGAAATCGTGTTTTTCATGCCTAGAGTAGTAGATTTGTGTAAATATAAAATCACTAACGCATTTGATAACCCCGTAAACCAACGTGTTTCTTATACTCCATGTGAGTTTTATAACCATACTAATGACCCAGACTGCCTGTAACAACGTTCTTCAGGCGTTGGAATGTTATGACGTTTGTCACCCCAGGCCTGCTGGCCTAGCTATAGCTAACAACTTAGGTGCAGGATTGTCAACCCGGTATAGATCTATACACAAGTGTCACGCTCCCCCTACAAGGGATTATGGTATATAATACAGGACATAAAAATACATACTCGAAAGTACGTTAAATGTCTCACAAAACTTAGTATAAAATAGATTTACATATGAAAATGTCCATTTGTTCGTGTGTATGAAAATATCCCTTTAATATAGTGTTTCTAGTATGTAAATGTTCATAATTTTCTTGTAAACTATACCTATTATAGTTTTTCAAAGTGTGTATCGCTCGTGTAGTAAATCCCAGTGTAATGCCCACTTGTTATGTAAAGTATAACATTTAAAGTGACATAAATGACCACATATACTTAAAGTATAAATAAAGTGTTTGTTTCGTATATATATATATATATATATATATATATATATATATATATATATATATATATATATATATATATATATATATATATATATATAAACATGTCTAATTTCCAAAAGACAAGGTGTTATCTTGAATACATATTTCATACGAAAGTTCCTATATTGTAGTTATAAATCACATATGAGTTACTTGATAAAAAGAGTCTGTAGTGAAACTTTATGTTTACACACGGTAATAACCGTGTGTTTACTTGTATTCCCCCCTTAAAAGTGTATCAAAAGCATTGATAAAACATTTGAAAGTGTAGTTTATAGGGTTATGAACTCACTTGATTGAAGTGGTTGATTTGAAGTAGTCGAGAGAAGAATCGAGCAGAACTTGGACTCGAGAGATTTGAAATCTCGAGATTTTCGGAGATCTCGGGAGTGCAGAACTTCCTTCGGGGCTCGAGTATGAAAAACCGGGGGTTCATGCAGGCAGTACTTCAACTGGAGAGAAGCAGTGTCTCGGGAACTTCGTGGTGTCGGGACTTGCATCATGTTCTAGGAGTGACCGAGGCTTCGGAGTGTTTTACAGGGGCTTAAGAGAGAGTAGAAGTAGGAGAGAGGTTAGGAATGAGCAACCAAACTCGGAAGGCTTCAATTTCTATATATAGGCAGCATTTTGACTCTCACGTCGTGAGTTTTGCATAACTCATGTCGTGAGTTTGGTCCTAAATCATCATGGAATGCGTCACTCGTTAACTTGCTCCGGAAGGACCACTGACAACTCACCTCGTGAGTTTTCCTTTGTTCACCTCGTGAGTTTCCTGACAGCATGGGGTTTCGTGACCCGAACTTGTAAAATCCGTAACTTTCGCGTACGAGCTCTGTTTTTGATGTTCTTTATATGCACGCGTAGCTGAAAATATGATCTACAACTCTCGTTTAGACTCCATCGGCAAATTTTGAATTAATTATTTTTAACAGGCCAGGATTGGAAAAGTCCGTTAAAAATCCATAACTTCTTCATCCGATGTCCGTTTTCGTCAGAATTTTCACCGTTGCGCTACTATTGTTGAGACCATCGATTCTCATTTAGGTTGTTTCGGCCAAAAGTCTCTCGATCTCTATTTCAAGTTTTTAGCTGTCTACCGCTATGTCCGGATCTGGGAAAAATCAATACTTCCTCATACGAAGTCAGATTTGGACGTTCTTTTTATGTACACTCACGGTTTAATGATATCTACAACTTTCATTTAGATACTTAAGGTTAAAAAACTATTGTATTGAAACTTCACGTTTTTCGTTTAATCGATGTTGCCGGTTTTGTCGGAAATCTTAGAATGGTTATAACTTCTTCGTTATAACTCGGATTTTAGTGTTCTTAGTATTTCTGTAAGGCTTGACACAATATCTAACATAATAGATATTCCTATAAAGACTTTTGCACATTTATTTTTCGAGGTTAATTTCATTATATCAAAATTGGTTACAATACTAGACTTTTTAGGTCATTACATTGAGTCGAAATATCAGTTTGTCACATCATCCCCCCGTTAGAGGGAATTTCGTCCTGAAATTTAATGTAAGGTAATTATTTGTGGACTAGGGAAAAAGATGAAGGTATTTTTGTTTTATCTGATCTTCGCATTCCCATGTGTATTCAGGTCCTCGCTTTGCATTCCAGCGGACCTTCACGATGGGTATGCAACTTTGTTTTGTTCTTTTAATTTCCCTATCTATGATTTCAATTAGCTCTTCTATAAAGTGGAGACTCTCGATTTTGATATCTTCTAGAGGGACGACGTGGGTCTCATCGGACAAACATTTCTTCAAGTTTGACACATGAAAGGTAGGGTGTATGTTATTGAGTTCCTGCGGTAGACGAAGTTTGTAGGCTACTGGGCCGATCCTTGAAAGGATCTCGAATGGTCCAATTTATCTTGGGTTTAGTTTCCCACGTTTTCCGAAACGTATTAACCCTTTACAGGGCGAGACCTTTAATAGCACTCGGCCCCCGACCTGAAATTCCAAGGGCTTCCGTCTTTCTTCCGCATAACTCTTCTTGGTCGAATGTATGTTGAATGTTTTTGTGGTCTGTGAACATAGTACACCTTGTACCCTACAAGTAGTGTCTCCAGATCTTCAAAGCAATTACCTCTGCTCATGAATCAAGATCACGTGTTGAATAGTTAACTTCCTATGTCTTAATCTATCTTGAGGTATAGGCAGTGACCTTTCCTCTTGCTTAAGAACACAACCAAGCCCTTGGTTGGATGCATCGCATTACACCACGAAAAGTCTGGAACACTCTTTCTTGTTTACAGAAAAGTCTAGTGCTCCCCAAGGTGAGAAACTTGGCCTAAAGAATCCCCTTCTGAGGAGTTTGTTAAGCTCATTAGGAAGTTCTTGCATCTCAGTTGGAGCTAGACGATAAGGTGATTTGGCTACTGGGGTAACCCCTGAAACAAAGTCGATTCTGAATTTGACTTGATGTTGTGGTGGTAGTCTCGGTAGTCCTTCTGGAAAGGTGTCGGGAAAGCCGCGTACTTCTTGGATGTTCTGAATGTCCTTCACTTCTCGGCACGTCTCGGCGATGTGTGCACGGAATGCATGATATTCCTTTCGTAAGCACTTCTGAGCTTGCATACACGAAATGATGAGAAGGTTCGTACTTGGTTCGTCGCTGTAAATTACTAGAACTTCGTTGTTTAGGGAGGTTAGGACGAACTGCTTTATCAAAGCACCTGATGTTGGCTCGATGTAGACTTAACCAACTCCTACTGATTATGATGTCAAAACCATGGGGTGGATTAGATGTCGTGAAGATCTAAAAGAAAGTATGACTACTCATGAATTAGGGAAAAGGATAAGTATTTCTAAGTTTATTCTCACGGAAGCACGATTACTCGTAGTCTTGGTCAGTCTCTGTCCTGAAGTTCATAGTAGAACTCATACCTGGTTCATCAATCACAGTCTCGGGTATACGAGTCGTATATAATTAAGATTGAAAAGGTGGGTCTTTGGATCGAACTTGACGTACTGCACGAGTCACTACTAGAAAAACAGCCTTTTACGACGTTCATTGCGCGTCGTAAAATGCTCAGACGTCGCGCAAATGCGCGTCAAGGAAGGCCCTGTCATAAAGAGAGACGATGCGCATTTACGACGCGCATTTATGATGCGCATTTACGACTCGTGGTTATGACACGCAATGCGTATCAAGGAAGGCCTTGTCATAAAGGAAGACGACACGCATTTGCGTGTCGTAACCTTACGACGCGCGTGTTTATGACACGTAATGCGTATCAAGAAAGCCCCTGTCAAGAGAGGCCATGTCATAAATGAAGATGACACACATTTTTGCGTATCATAATTTTAAATGTTAAAAAAAATATTATTTACAGATTTACTAATTTTCAAATTAAATTTGCATTTAATGTCTCATAATAGAAAATAAAATATCATATACAAAAATACAATCCATTGCATAAAATTTATTGTCATACAAATAACAAACTTTATTTCATATTCGTACATATGATTACATTATTCATTAAAAAAACATATACCTATATCTTCCCCTAAAATGTTATTACATGATGTTGGCCACTTCATTGATGGATCACCAAGAGGAAAAGCAACAGCTACCCTAAAATGTTCAATGATGTGCCGATACTCATGTCCTGTAACTACAAATATTTAATAAAGTAAAATACCTCCTAAAAATAAAATTACACAAGAAACAACACATCATAATGAGAAATTACTAACATGAATGGAAGAAGTACACTATAAATTTGTTTTACCAAGAGTGGCATGGACGATCAGGTGCTACAAAGTTTGTCCAACCTGCCAAACAAAGACTGCATGCAAACCAAAACATACATACACTATAAATTTAATTACCATACAAATCATATTCATACATACGAGTTTGTTTTACCTTTTTTGCCTCATATCTTTATTTTTTTATTCTTATTGGCCATGGAGTGTTGGTATTTTCTTTTCTCTCGTTCAATCAACCCTTTGTTTTACTTTGAAAAATTAACAATTTCCCTACCAGTTGACTCTGCATCAAACAGAAAAAAGTAAGTCAATTAATAGTCAACGGTCAATACCAACTACAAGTTTTTACTGAAGTAACCTGACACCATAAATACTTTGGTTTAATGAACATGAACATGTATGTAAAAAAAGCGCAATTGAAGTACTTTGGTCTAATATGTCCATTTCTATTAAGTGTCCAATCATTGTTTGTGAAGGTTTAGTACCTTCAAACAAAAAACTCCCAACAATGTCATTAATGTGCATCTTAAGAACAGGAAACTATTGTAGTTCATGCACTAGACAACTAAGGTGATCTGAAATATTTCCCAAATATTTATTTATTCTGAATTATAAAAAAAGAAAAAGAAAAAGAAAAAAAAGATAATAATTTTACTAATTCATTGTATACAAGTCTAGCACATTGAAGACAATGATCCAACAACCGAGCTATTTGTCTTCGAACCAAAACTTGAAGTGGAACCTATATATGTATTAAAGGGTTAAATTATTAATATAAATAAATAAATAAATAAAAATCTAAGCCTCTGGCACGAATAAAGCGGATCAAGAAAGGCCATGTCATGCCACTATGAAGATAAACATGCTTGAAAGAGATACAAAGTGCTAGCCAATAATACTGAGTGATAAAGAACCTCATTATTGCTTGGAGCATTAAGTTTCTGGATCACCAAAGTTAAACTTCAATGCCAAAATGTTGTGAGAAAATAAAATGTGAAGAGGGAAGAGTTAACCTGCTTAAAGTTGCTAAGAAAAACAATGATGAAAAATATCAAATCAAGAACACATTTGATGAGCTCAAATCTTCAAACAGAACCTGCAGCATGAAAAATCAGTTACTGGAATGTACAACATAAAGAAAATTTAACAAGAAGTAAGGGAAGGGAAGGGGATGCCTCTTTTCAGACTTAATGGATTACAAAGTTAATATATGGTTATTCCTTTTTTCCTCTCTCTGTTTTTTTTTGGATCACAACAGTTTAGAAACAAAACAGTAAAAGACTTGAATGCTTACTTTTGCTTGTAGCAATCAGCATATTAAGTATACTCAAGCAGACCAAGATACCCTTCTTTCCTAGGATTTACTACTGTCATGTCATCACTTTACCTTCTATCAAATCTCAATCCCCATTAATATTATTATTGTATGATCGCATCACAGGACGAACCAATCCAGATGCTTGCACAACATCAAATTGTGCACAACTCACCAAAAAACTGAAAAACAAGCAAGACATGGAAGTATGCTCATAATTATAGATTTGTCATAATGTAGAAATGAATAAGATGAAAAATTCTAAGTGATGTACGTCCCTGTAATGACTTGTGGTGAAACCATAACCAAAATAAAATAAAATAAAATACAGGAGAACAATGAAGTGAAAGGCAGATTTCAGCAGCCATATCCCATGCATCCCTGTAATGATACGTGGCCAAACTATAACCAAAATAATCAAGATTCAAGAATTATATCATAGGCAAGTTCATGTGTTTATTACCACATATGGCGTTGATGAGTTGGAGGAAACATTGGATAAGATACAGGAGAACAATCAAGTGAATAATTAATAAAGGCAGATGACCTCCAATTCAACTCACCAAAAAGCATCTTACGATCATTTTGTCTCCCATGTATTCTGTCTATAAGTGAATAATCAAGTGATTCATGTAGTAATTATCGAGTGCAAAACCATCTTAAGGCAATTTTGATGGGAGTTGTAAGGCAAGAAGTGAAGACATCAGCAGGAAACTCATGACTTTGTGGTAGGGTTTCATGTGCTTCACATGCTGCAAGTAGAATACAGTCTCTTCGTGAAGTTCCTGAAGAAGAACTTGAGGGAGTCCAATCCTAAAGCTATATACATATAAATGATATTCAAACATTTTGTCAAACAATAATAACAATGTTGTCAAGAAATAAATAGTTAATAATACCTCTATGAAGGCATTGGCAATCATCCCTGCAACATAAATTGGATCTAACTGAATCTTGTATTTGGCCTTGGGTTGCCACCTTTCATACTGGAAACTCAATGTTTTCTGATTGTTTCAAGAACTTTTTGCGGGGCCATAGAAAATGGATCTGAAATCAAATACATTTAAATATAAACATCTGAAGCACTATATAACTAAAACAAAACTGACAGCCTTGAAGAAGAAACATATGTGTTAATAGAAAGAAGGAGAATGTGAATGTCATAAACTCATAACTATACCTATCCAACACTCCATTCTGGCACAAGGTGAAATCTTTATTACATCGGGTGGGTCCACGCTGATATTCAAACATAGAAAAAGAGCAACACATCCAGATTTCATCTGCAGTTATTAAAAAACATCATTTCAGAGCTAACTATAAAGAAATACACTACCAATAACCACCCAACACCAACATAGCATTTGTTTTCAAATGCATAGCTGTATTAGCAATGAATTATCACTGTTATAAGAACAACATGATAAGATTTGTATATCACAACAACAACAATATGCTGTTGGGTTTGGCATCTAGCAACAACAGCCTCCAGCAAATCTCTAAAGCGAACTACTTTGATAACCATGTGAACTCCAACTAATAAAACTAAATTACCCACTACAAGCTTTTTGATTAATAACTGTTGGTGCAAGTCACTCAGGCATGGCAAAATACAACTCTATGTGGCGAGCATACATGATAACAGGTCACCCTACTCATCTAATCAGTATTAGTGGGAAACTAATAGGTCAGACAGATGCAGGAATACATCTTGTCTGATAGCAGATTATCTCATAAGCATATAAAATGCAAAAGGAAATCGAAAATGATAAAAGGGTAAATGCAGGAAACAATAGATTACCCGGTCCTTAGGCCGCCATTTGGAGACCAACCCACTTAACCCTCAATTAGTTAGGTATGCCAAAATAACTTAATTAGTTGGGTATGCTAAATAACTTAATGAGATTAAGATTAATGAGATTAACTTAATGAAATTACATATGAAACTAACTAACTTAATGAAAAATAATGTTTTACATAAACAAAAATAGATTACCAGTAATGAAAACAAACATTTAACCCTCAATTAGTTGGGTATGCTAAATAACTTAATAAAATTACGTATGAAACTAGGTTACATGCTCTATAGGTTTCTTCTTTTTTCTCTCGCAATCAGAAATTTTAAAAGCAACATCTTATATGCATTTATTCAAACAGGTTACCTGCTCTCATGGTTCACGAGTGAACAGATAAAAAATTTCCAAATTCCCTTTTTTTGTGCTCAAATCATTTGTCTATGGAGAGTGATTTCAATCAGGTAAATCAAGTAATTCTCATGAACATTAATAATAAACTTTTCTAATTTCTTCAGATACAACACAAAGTGATGAACTCACATGGAGTCGTGAGCTTTGGTGAATCAGATCTGATTAGCGAAGCATGGGAAGGCAAGAAGTAGGCGATATGGAGAACATTGGTCAGCAGAGTAAGTCAACGACTGAGAATGAGTTGTAGTGGTGTTGTTAAGGTGTGTAGAGATCATGATAAACATACCTTAATCAGCCCTAGGGCTTGGAAACTTGAGCAGTCATTCCAGTCTCCGGTGAGGTGAGGTGAGCCTAAGGTCTCTGGTGGAAAGAGGTGAGCTGAGGTCGCTTGCAGGTGAGGAGAGCCGAGGCAGAGAACGTTTCAGAGAGCACTCCTTGAAAAAGCCCTAGATAATGGTCCCATTGATTTTTTGATAAGATAAATAGTCTGTTCAATGAAGACGAGGGTTAGAAGACGACGTTGAATGAATTTTTCAACAGTGAGGGCAAAAACGTTCATCGAACAAACCATATCGTTTCATTCTCCTCATGAGAGCTTTGCATTTGAAGATTCTTCGTGGATCTTTGTCCTCAAGAGTTAGAAGCATTATCGCAACATTACAGATTTTGTTGAGTCGTTCCTTTTCAACTTTGCATCGTAGACTGTATTCTCCGACCAATTTCAACTTTGCGTCTAGTCTTTCCTTTTCATTTGAGCGTCGATAATTAGGGCAAGAGGGAATGGAGAAAAAAGGAAGGCGGGGTTTTTAATTTTTTAGGATTTCATTTTCATCCCTGGTTATTAAGGGATGGAACGCGCGTTCCATTAAAATTTATAAAGCGACATCCATAGACGACACACATTTTATTATAGGTGCCCTCTGTGATTTTTTTGGATTAGACACTAATTTAAGGGCACGCAATAATGCGTGACCTAAATCCTTAAATTTTTTGAAGAGATGACACTTTTTTAATGTCACTCTCTTTTGCGTAACATAAATCAATGAGTGTCTTGGTTTGCGCATCGTAAAAGGCTATTTTTCTAGTAGTGAGTGGTACTTCGGGGAGGTTTGCTGAGGTTTCTTTGGAAAGGATAAGAAACATGAGGTACTCTACGCATGAGTACTTCGGAGTTCTGAAGTGATAGTTTCGTTAGAAAGATGATTTCGGAGAAAGAGATTTACACATGAAACTGGTATTGTGAGGATCAAATAAACTCTGATCATATGATGAAATCAGAATCACTTTGAAATAAGGCACTAGATTTGATCATAACGGTGTACAGAGAAAACAACAACAGTGCAACTTTTAACAGAGTTACCGTAATATAGGTTTACTACAAGACTAATGTTGCGAACTAGGTATACTACGAAAGACAAGTATATGCAGCACGAGGGTCCCTTAACTGACGGGTCCTTACAAAAGATAAGATTCGAGTTGCAATAGTTTTAAACAGTTTACGAGTCTGTTACAACGAACGCCTTAGATACTTTAACGAGGGTCCAGAGTAGTTTCTCCTGCGGTAGTGATCCTTAATATCTTCCCGTCTGTGCCGAAGTTCTTTGTTATTGGACAGTCCTTTTTGAGGTGTCCTATCTCGCGGCATTGGTTACATGCCTGGTTCGTACTAGTATTGGTGGTGGGAGTTGATGGGTTTTAGCCATAAGAACTTTCCTATGTGCGCATGCAAAACCCTAATGCTTGGATCTAGGATTTCTAATTAAACATGCTTTGAATCCAATACTTCTAATGACTAAATAGGTATAAGAATAATACTAAATCAGATCTAGAATCATACGTTTGAATTTCTTGTTTGATCTTGTTGTCTTGGAGCTCTAGAGTCACAATTGTCACTCCTCTAATGGCTTACAAACACCAAATAGCAAGGAGGATGATTTGAGAGAGAGGAGAGGGGAGGGAATTTGGCCAGGGATTCTCTACTTTAGATCAAGTGCCGATTTCCCTTTGCCATAGGGTCTATTTATACTTGTAGACTCCTTAAGGGTTACAGCTTAAACCCTAATTGGATAATCTTCTCTTAAAGCTATCCAAATCCATTCCTTAGATAGCCTTGGACGATTTGAAGCTATCCATAGCTTCTTGAATCCGTCCACTATCTATCCAATATGGATTTACAGTCTAAAGTTTAACTATCAAACAATTGACAGTTTATACCCTCTTATTTAATTAACCTCTTTATGTCACCAAATTAATACCAATTAATTTATGACTTACATTAATCAAATAACAATATTATTATTCTTTATATTATTCTCATAATATATTAATAATATTTATTCTCTCTTAATAAATCATCCTATCAAGTTGCTATGGTGAAGGCAACCCAAAAGGACCATGCACAACCGGGTCAAATACTTGCCTAATATAGTTGCAGCCTTAGACACTATTCCAACAGTCTCCCACTTGGATAAGTCTAGTAACTGTATGCACAAGTACAATTCGATTTGCAATCGTAGCTCTCAAAGAAGCTGTCAAGCTCTGATCTAATCAATCTTGTCCTTTAGATAAGGGATCGTACAGTCCTCTGTTAGATATCATGCTGACAATTCAATGGAGTGATTAGTCAAGCATTTAGGTTTCTCGATCTCTGATTTATTCGACATAGAACTTAATCGAACACATCAATTCAGTTCTGACCCGACCCGACACATAAGTCAAATCAAATCATCGAGCGGCCGAGATATCGCTTTAACTTCTTAGGATAAAAGTTACAGATAAATTTCGACTTATATGCATTTACTTATTCATTAACCAACTCTACACAACAATGCGTTTTATAACACCGAGTTACTGATGCGTTTTCGCATTATAAATGTACAATCAATTAATAAATAACAAACCATATATCTAGGTTTTAAGACTATATGATATTATCGTCTTGCGATCACCCTTTTATATCATATTCCATAAGGTGATTCCAGCAAGCGCGAGTTTGTTCCAATGCTCAAAACTAGTTCATAAGCGCTCATGAACATTGCAGCAACCCTTTGCTATGTCTAACACCATTTAGACAATCTACATACCAATTCATGAGAATATTCATTCATATCTACTTCCAACATATGAACGATTGTGGACAATTTGAATAATTCGATTATTCCTAATAAATTCAATTATTCTGGAAGTCAAAACATGCAAAGTGAAACAATAGTTAAACAATTAACATAAGATAGTAACATTACTCATAAATAAAACTCCTTTATTTAATCATCAAATGTTAATTACATTTATCTATTACACGTTTCCAATACTATCTATCTAATCTATGCTAATATCATCCTTCCGCCCAATACTCCTAGCATGTTGCAAGTGCTTAACCTTACTCAGTCCCTTCGTAAGTGGATCTGCTGGGTTATCTTTTGATGATATCCTCTTCACTACGAGTTGTCCTTCTTCTACACGATGTCTAATAAAATGATATTTTCTGTCGATATGTCGTGATCTACCATGATCCCTCGGTTCCTTGGTCAAGGCAACCGCTCCTTCATTATCACAGAAAATCTCCATGGGCTCCTTTATGGCAGGTACAACTCCAAGATCACCGATGAAGTTCTTCATCCATATTGCCTCCTTCGACGCTTCGCTCGCTGCAATGTACTCTGATTCACACATTGAATCAGCTTCAGTTTCCTGCTTAGAACTTTTCCAAGTCACTGCTCCTCCATTCAGGGTAAAGACCTAGCCCGACTGCGAACGGTAGTTGTCCCTGTCGGTCTGAAAGCTGGCGTCACTATACCCTCACACCTTCAAGTCATCACTCCCTCCGAGGACTAAGAACCATTCCTTTGTCCTCCGAAGGTACTTAAGGATATTCTTCACCGCAATCCAATGGGCTCTGCCAGGATTCCCTTGATATCTGCTAACCATGCTCAAAGCAAAGGCAACATCAGGGTGAGTACAAGTCATAGCGTACATGATTGAGCCAACTGTGGAAGCGTATGGTACTCGGCTCATTTATGCTATTTCAGCTTCGGTACTCGGACTTTGAGTCTTACTCAACTTGGCATTACTTTGTATCGGTAACTCTCCCTTCTTTGAGTTTTCCATACTAAAACATTTTAGTACCTTCTCTAAGTAAGTGTTCTGACTAAGTCCTATTAGTCTCTTACTTCTTTCTCTTACTATCCTTATTCCTAAAATGTAAGAAGCCTCTCCGAGGTCCTTCATAACGAAGCACTTCCCGAGCCAGGACTTAACTTCCTGCAGAGTCGGGATGTCGTTTCCTATGAGTAATATGTCATCGACATATACAACGAGGAAGCTAACTATACTCCCACTGGCTTTGACATATACACATGATTCATCTTCGCTTCATACAAATCCAAACTCTTTGACTTTCTCATCGAAACAAAGATTCCATCTGCGAGACGCTTGCTTAAGTCCATAAATAGACTTCTAAAGCTGATACACTCTATTTGGATACTTCGGATCCACAAACCCCTCTGGCTGAGCAATGTAAACATCCTCAGCCAGCTTCCCATTAAGGAGAGCGGTCTTGACACCCATTTTCCAAATCTCATAATCAAGAAATGAGGCTATCGCTAGCATCACTCTATGGTGAGAAGGTCTCATCATAGTCAACTCCCGGAGTTTGAGTAAAGCCCTTCGCAACTTATCGCGCTTTAAATGTGTGTACGTTTCCATCCATGTCGGTCTTCTTCTTGAATATCCATTTGCACCCAACGGTCTTACGTCCGGGCACATTATCAACCAAATTCCAAACTTGGTTATCATACATGGATTGGATCTCGCTATCCATTGCCTCTTTCCATTTCGCAGACTCCGGGCCTGCCATGGCTTCCTTATAGCTATTAGGTTCATCAAGGTTTATTAGTGTACCATCACTAATATACGTGTCTCCTTCGGTAGTAATATGAAAACCATAAAACTGGGGATGAATTCTAACTCTATCGGAATGTCAAAGAGGTAAGGACTCGTCAATCGGTTCAACCGGAGTTTCCTCCTCGGGTTGAGTGCCAGCGGTAGAGGTTCCTTCATCCATCGACTCTTGAATCTCTTCAAGCTCGATTTGCCTCCCACTGTCTCCTTGGCCTATGAGTTCTCGCTCTCGGAAAACTCCTCTCCTCGCAACGAAGACAACATTGTCCTTTGGTCTATAGAAGAGATATCCAAAGGATTTCTGTGGGTAGCCGATGAAAATACATCGCTCACTTTGAGGTTCGAGCTTGTCGTGAGTATCTCGTCTTACGAAAGCCTCGCAACCCCAAACCTTGATATGTGCCAACGAGGGAGCTTTCCCTGTCCACATTTCGTGAGGTGTTTTGGCAACCTTATTAGTAGGGACTCGGTTAAGGATATGGCCGGCAGTCTCCAAGGCATACCCCCAAAAAGAGATTGATAGTGAAGCACGACTCATCATAGAGCGAACCATGTCCAACAAGGTTCGATTTCGCCTTTCTGCCACACCATTCAATTGTGGTGTCCTAGGTGGTGTCAATTGTGAAACTATTCCAAACTCCTTGAGATAATCGTGGAATTCAAGACTTTGGTACTCTCCTCCTCGATCGGATCGAAGCATCTTGATTTTCCTGCCCAATTGATTCTCCACTTCATTCTTGAACTCTTTGAACTTTTCAAAAGTTTCTGACTTTTGCTTGATTAAATAGATATACCCATATCTACTATAATCATCGGTAAAAGTCACGTAGAAGCGGTTCCCATCCTTCGTGGTTGATCTAAACGGTCCACATACATCGGTATGTATTAGGTCCAATAGATCCTCACCCCTCTCGCACGTACTCGTGAAGGGTGATTTAGTCATTTTTCCAAGCAAACAAGACTCACACGTGTCATCTTCCCTAAGGTCGAATGACTCCAACACTCCATCCTTTTGGAGTTGGGCTATGCGTTTCTTGTTGACATGTCCAAGACGACAATGCCACAAGGATGCTCTATCCATACTATTGGAAGAATCAATGTTTAAAACATCATTTCCTAAGTTATCAACAATCATAATAGTTTCATAAATTCCATGACATGGTATAGCTTCAAAATAAAAGACACCATTTAGATAAGCCAAAATAGAACCATTCTCATTATTAAAAGAAAATCTAAAACCTTTTCTAAACAAACTATGAAATGAAATGATGTTTCTAGCCATTTCTGGCGAATAGCAACAATTGTTCAAATCTAAACATAAATTATTCCTAAGCACTAAAGAATACACTCCAATGTTGGTCACAGGCGACGATCTTCTGTTCCCCATGATTAGATTGATCCTTCCTTGCTCCACATCCCTACTTCTTCTTAGTCCCTGCACATTAGAACAAATGTGATAACCATAACCGGTGTCAAGAACCCAAGAAATAACATGATTAGAATCGTTAGATTTAATTGTGTATATACCTGCGAAACACGACTTGATCTTTCCTTCCTTGATGGCTTGCAGGTACTCTGGGCAGCTTCTCTTCCAATGTCCTATCTTATGGCAGTGGCGACACTCTGCCTCCTTAGGGTTAGGGCAGGGCTTAGCAGGATCAACTTTGGTCCCACTAGAAGAGGCACCATCTCGGGCTTTAACCTAGCGATAGTTCTTAGACGAAGCCTTCCTCTTCTTTCCCTTTCCTTGATCAATTGCCAAGACAGGAGCAGCGGGTGGGTTGGGAGTTGGTGCAGTAGACTTGTCTTTGAAGTTGCTCTCAACGACCCTCAAGAGACCTTGGAGTTTGCTTTGGGTGACCTCTTCTTTGTTCATGTGATAGGTCATCCTAAATTGATTGTAGCTCGAAGGAAAAGAGTGAAGCACCATGTCGATCGCCAAGTCTTCCCCAAAGTCAACATTTAACTTGCGAAGGCGGTCGACATACCTTTGCATCTTTTGCAGGTGCACGGTAAGAGATTCTCCATGACCCATCTTAGCGGAAATCATGTTAGTGAAAATCTCATAACGCTCTTGTCTCGCGTTTTGGTGGTATCTCTCCAATAAGTCTTGATGCATTTCGTACGGGTACATGTCCTCATAGGACTTTTGGAATTCGGAATTCATGGTGGCTATCATGATGCAATGTACCTTCGTTGCATCGTGCTCATGAGTTTCAAAAGCGGTTATTTCAGCCGGAGTAGCGATTTCAGGATTGATCTTCTCTAGCTTCTCATCGAGGACATACTCCTTATCCTCATAGCGAGCAATGGTGCGAATGTATCTTATCCATTCGCTAAAGTTCGTTCCATTGAAGGTGACCTTTTGGCAAAGGTTCATCAATGTGAAAGAACTAGCAGCAGCGTTGTTTGCGTTCGACATCTACAATTAGAAAGGACAAAGATAGATTAGAATATGAATCCCTAATTATCACCCAATAAGAAAAAATAGGGCTAAGATCCAACAACAATATTTACATATTAGAAAAGGGATGCCGTAATCCATCATGCAAATAATATGAAGGTAAGTGAATGACGATTCACTAATTCTCCACCACAAAAACCTAACTATTAGTCCTAAATGTATTGAGAATTCCTAGGTTCGGATGAGATTCATTGAAACTATTCAATGGCATGTTTAAATCTCCATATGCCCCTCTTGTTTGTGACTGGGATACCGAGGATCACAAAGCGGGTGTGAATTACCATGCAAATTCACATGGTGCCTTCATTGTAACGATCACCTATTCGATGTGCCGGTAAACCACACACGCTCCATCGAACTATGATAAACAATGAATCACCCTTTGCCACCTTTGCTTAGAACCAATTAGTGTGACGGTAAACCACACACGCTCTTCTAACTTCTTAGCAAGGGTGCAAAGTGTAATTTCATGGGATTGCATCAATTCACTTTTCCTAAAGTAACTAAGATTGGGAAATTTTAAAAAATATGTAGTTACTTTATATTTTTTATTATACTTTTAATGAGAGGATGAGTTTTCCCTATCCTACCCGTTCGGCTAACAACCCTCCACCGATCAAGCAAGCAGTGGGTGTGAGTGTACACCCATTAAGTGCTATTTTATAGGCCGCAACCTTATACCCACCTTATAGATCGGCTTCGTGAATGAGGCCTACTAACGGTAAGATTAGCATATTTAGTCATACATATATAAATTATTCTTATAATATTATATTAGTATAGGGTTGTATTTTAAACCTTTTAAAATCTAGAGTTTGAAATTTAAATTTTCTAAATTAAAACCTTTAATCACAAAATATAAATTTCAAAACTTGAGGACAAGTTTTAAACATTTAAAACATGGAGGATCAAATAACAAATAATTTTAATTAACAATTAATTCCTTGATTATCTATATTTGATTTATTCAAGATTTCATGCAAGATAATTACCAAATTAATCAAAATAATTAATTAATTATCATATAAGGAAATTAAATATTTTATTAGTTGATAAATATCTTTAATTAGATCAAGATTATAGTCATATATATCAAAAAATCGGATTAGGGTTGATCTAATATGATTAAGGTAACTTTCCATAAGATAATCATGAAGAAATCCCGAATCTGGCCATTCCTGACGCTTGGACTCGCCGAGTGCACCAAGGGACTCGCCGAGTCAGGCCAACTCGCTGAGTCCACTATGGAACTTGCCGAGTCCATGACTCAGAAACACAAAAATCGAATTTTGCAGTTAAGTTTCAAACAAACAAGCAACAATTTAATAGAAACCAAGCTAGGCTCTGATACCACTGATGGGTTTTAGCCATAAGAACTTTCCTATGTGCGCATGCAAAACCCTAATGCTTGGATCTAGGCTTTCTAATTAAACATGCTCTGAATCCAAGACTTCTAATGACTAAATGTCACACCCCCAAACCTGAACGGCGGAAACGTTCGGGGGCGGATGACTTCATGTGGTAACGTAACAAATGAATACATAGTAAAGAAAGCAATACAACCATCATATATATAATTGAAAGTTTACATTTGTCAAAAGTTACACGTTCAAAACCAATTACAATATGATGTCAAAAATACGAGATTAAACTGGCGCCGCAGCATCCCTTCTTCAAAAGCATAATGAATACCTGAAATTACTGATTTCCTGGGACATACAAGTAATTTTGAAAGAGTAGATCAGCATTTAAGCTGGTGAGTTTCATAAGTATTTAAGTGACAATGTTTGTATGAAATGAAATGTTTTGTCTTTGTTTGTTTGTGTTTTAGAAAATCCTATATTTTCTACTAGTATAAAAGTAGCCTTCACTAAAGACCAATGTTTGTTTCTAAAATGTATGTAAGTGTAAAATAACCAATGTGTTTGAAAACCTCGTAAATCAATGCATTTTTAATACCCCATGTGAGTTTTATAACCATACTATTGACTCGGAATGCCTATACACAACGTTCTTCAGGCGTTGGAATGTTATGACGTTTGTCAGCCCAAACGGTGGAGTGCAGCTAACAGTCAGGGCACAGGTTGTCAAGCCCGTATAGATCTATACACAAACACCATGCTCCCCCTCCTAGGGATTCTGGTATATAATATAGGACTTGAAATGTGTACTCGAACGTACATGAAGTTAGTGTCTCTTAAAAACCGTGGTATAAAAACAGATCTACTTGTTAAAATGTTACGTTTGTTCTTGTACACAAAAGTGACTTCTTGAAATTCATGTTTCTAGTACATAAGAGTTAGAAATTTGTTCGTAAAACTATACCTATTATAGTTTTCTAAAAGTATGTCTCGTTTGTTTAGAAATACCTAGAAAAGGAATCATTTGCTACGAAAGCATAGATTTTTGGTGTAGAGTCTAAGATAGAAAAGTATACAAATAATCTAAGAAAAGTTTAGTTTATACATGCATTACAACAAATTTATATTTCAAAAGATAGAATGCTATTTTAACATATGTTATATATATGAAAGTTCCTTAAAAGTTTGTAAATCGCATGTGATTTGGATATATAACAGCATATAAAAGAGTTCTTTATGTAACACACGATAATACTCGTGTGTTTTACTTGTAATCCCCCCCTTGAAAGCATATAAAAGAATTTAGAGAATATTTAAAAGGTAAATTAAGGGGTATGAACTCACTTGAAAGTTTGAAGATAGCGAGGTGGAAAACCGGACATAGTTTCGTCTCGGGAAACGGATTTTTCTCGGGATTCTCGGGAGTAAAATCGACCCTCGATACTTGAGCAAAAAGACCAGAGCTTCGGGTTTGAACGATCACGGAAAACGAGGCAAGATCGTGAGAGAAAGGAGAGAAATGAGCATTTTTCTCGGAAGCCCTCGCATGCTATTTATAGGAGGGTCTGAGAAGCCTCGTACGCGGGGCGTACGCTCGTACGCAGCGCGTACGCGTACGTCATGCATGACCGAAGCCTCGACTGCCTCGGCTTCGGATGGGACGGATCAGTCTGTCGGGTCGGATGGGACGGCGGGTCGGACGGGTCGGTCGGAGGGCGGGTTGGACGGGTCGGTAGCCTCGCATAGGGCGACGTGGACGATCCGAGGCCAAGTCTCTCGGGTACGCAGCGCGTACCTCGGATGAGGACGCTTACTCCTCTTCGGATAATGCTTGAATTTTCAATTAAATAAATATATAATTTATTTAATAAACTTCAAAAATTCATATCTTCTTCATACGAACTCCGTTTTCGATGGTCTTTATATCCACGCGTAGGTGAGACTACGCTCTACAACTTTCGTTTAGACTCCGTTGGCAAATTCCAAAATTATTTTTATTATTTATTTTATAACTCATCGTGTTTAAGGAATTTCTTCAAAAATTCATAACTTCTTTATCTGACGTCGGTTTTTGCCAGACTTTTTACCGTTGAAATACCATTATCGAGACCTTCGATTCTCGTTTAGGTCATTCCGGTCAAAAGTCGCTCGATCTCCGATTCGAGTTTTTAGCTGTCTGTTACTAAGCTAAACTTGGAAAAATCATAACTTCAATATATGAAGTCGGATTTGGGCGTTCTTTTTGCGTACGATCATGGTTTAAAGACATTTAAACATAGAAGGAATTTAAATAGAATTATTTGTACATTTATTATGAAAGTAAATTTTATTACTCAAAAGTGGTTACAATACTTGACCCTTTTAGGTCATTACAAAGAGTTGAAATATCGGGTTGTCACATCATCCCCCCGTTAGAGAGAATTTCGTCCCGAAATTTAAAGTAGTAAAGATACTAGTGAACATGAAAGAGATGAGGGTACTTTTGTTTCATCTGATCTTCGCGTTCCCATGTGAATTCAGGTCCCCGCTTGGTGTTCCAGCGAACCTTCACGATGGGTATGCGACTTTGTTTTGTTTGTTTGACCTCTCGGTCCATGATTTCTACTGGTTCTTCCACAAAGTTGAGGCTCTCGTTGAATAACAAGAGTCTCGTCGGACAGACACTTTTTCAAGTTTGAGACGTGGAAGGTTGGATGGATGTTACTAAGTTCGCGCGGTAGGTTAAGCTTGTAATCCACAGGGCCGATTCTGGCAAGAATCTTGAAAGGCCCTATGTATCTTGGATTTAGTTTCCCACGCTTTCCAAAGCGTATTAAACCCTTCCACAGTGAGACCTTTAATAAGACGTGGTCTCCTACCTAGAATTCCAAAGGTTTCCTCCTTTGGTCAGCGTAGCTTTTCTGTCGGTCTCTAGAGGCTTTCAATCGTTCACGAATCTGAACGATCTTCTCTGTCGTTTCTCGTATGATTTCCGGATCGGTGAGAGTGCTTTCAGGAACTCTTCCTCTAGCTAATTGGGTATTGCCAACTTCAGTCCAGCACAGAGGGGATCTGCACTTTCGACCATAGAGGGCTTCAAACGGAGCAGCCTTTATGCTTGTATGATAACTATTGTTGTATGAAAATTCAACAAGGGGTAAATGGATATCCCATGCCTTTCCAAAGTCAATCACACAGGCTCTCAGCATATCTTTTAAAGTTTGTATTGTTCTCTCACTTTGTCCATCTGTTTGTGGGTGGTAGGCTGTACTCATGTCTAGCCTAGTTCCCAGGGAACTTTGTAGTGACTGCCAGAATCTTGAAGTGAATCTACTATCTCGATCGGAGATAATGGATATCGGTACACCATGTAGTCGCACTACTTCCCTTAAGTAAGTTCTTGTAAGCTTCTCCATTTTGTCAGTCTCCTTGATGGGTAGGAAATGTGCGGATTTGGTCAATCTGTCGACAATGACCCATATGGTATCGAGTCCACTTGTCGTCTTGGGTAACTTGGTTATGAAGTCCATAGTAATCCGCTCCCATTTCCATTCTGGTATCTCTGGTTGTTGTAGTAATCCTGACGGTTTCTGATACTCGACTTTAACCTTAGCGCAAGTAAGACATTTACTCACGAAGGTAGCAATTTCTGCTTTCATGTTAGGCCACAGGTACAGTTTCTTAAGATCCAGATACATTTTATTTGAACCCGGGTGAACGGAATACCTTGAGTTGTGAGCTTCGGTCATGACTACGTTTCTGAAACCACCATGTTTCGGGGTCCAGATTCGGTCCATGAGATAGTAGGCTCCGCCACCCTTGACTTCTAGATTCTTTTCCATTCCTCGCAGGGATTCACCCGCCACATTTTCAGGTTGCAAAGCTCCCATTTGTGCCTCTTTAATTTGTATGGATAAGTGGGAATGGATAGTCATAGTCAGAGATTTGACCCTCCGACCAGTGTATTCTTTTCGACTGAGGGCGTCAGCTACTACGTTGGCCTTGCCAGGATGATAACGAATTTCGCATTCGTAGTCATTTAGTAACTCAACCCATCGTCGTTGTCGCATGTTGAGTTCCTTCTGATCGAAAATGTGTTGAAGGCTCTTGTGATCGGTGAAAATAGTACTCTTTGTTCCGTATAAGTAGTGTCTCCAGATCTTCAGGGCAAATACCATTGCTCCTAACTCGAGATCGTGTGTTGTATAGTTCACTTCGTGTGTCTTAAGCTGTCGGGAGGCATAAGCGATAACCTTCCCTCTCTGCATAAGAACACAACCAAGTCCTTGATTTGACGCATCGCAATACACTACGGAGTCTTCTATCCCTTCGGGGAGGGATAGTATCGGTGCGGTGCACAAGGCCTGCTTTAGTGTCTGGAATGCCTTCTCTTGTTTCGCTTCCCAGTCAAAGGCCACGCCTTTCTGGGTTAATGTAGTAAGAGGTTTCGCAATGCTAGAGAAGTTCTTTATGAATCTGCGATAGTAGCCAGCTAGACCTAGAAATTGACGAATTTCTATAGGTGTCTTTGGTGCCGACCAGTTCTCAATGGCCTTAATCTTGGAGGGGTCCACGTGTATACCTTTCTCGCTAACAACGTGGCCTAAAAATTCGACTCTTCGAATCCAAAATTCGCATTTAGAGAACTTCGCATAGAGTTTCTCCGTTCGCAGTGTTTCTAGGACTTTTCGTAGGTGCTGACTATGCTCTTCCTCACTTCGGGAGTAGATAAGTATATCATCGATAAAGACGATGACGAACTGATCCAAGTAAGGGCGGCATACCCTATTCATTAGGTCCATAAATACTGCTGGTGCATTGGTTAATCCGAACGGCATCACTACAAATTCGTAGTGTCCATAACGAGTTCGGAAAGCTGTCTTTGGAATGTCCCCCTCTAGAACTCGTAATTGGTGATATCCGGATCGTAGATCTATCTTTGAGAAGTAGTTCGCCCCTTGAAGTTGATCGAATAGGTCGTCAATACGGGGTAGAGGATAACGGTTCTTGACAGTAAGTTTGTTCAGTTCTCTGTAGTCGATGCACATACGGAACGATCCGTCTTTCTTCTTTACAAACAAGACTGGTGCTCCCCAAGGTGAGAAACTCGGTCTTATGAATCCTTTTTGAAGGAGTTCATTAAGTTGACTGGAAAGTTCCTGCATCTCTGCTGGTGCGAGACGGTAAGGCGACTTCGCTACTGGGGTAGCTCCTGGAACTAAGTCGATTCTAAACTCGACTTGGCGTTGCGGTGGTAATCCTGGTAGTTCTTCTGGAAAGATATCGGGAAAGTCGCGTACTACCGAGATGCTCTTGATGTCCTTCAGTTCTTGACTTGTATCAACGATGTGCGCTAGGAATGCTCGACAATCCTTCCGCAAGCACTTGCGAGCTTGGATGCACAAAATGATGCGAAGGTTTATACTAGACTTGTCGCCGTAGATAACTAATGTTTTGTTGTTAGGGAGATTAAGACGAACTGCTTTTTCAAAGCACATGATGTCGGCGCGAAGAAGACTCAACCAATCCATGCCGACTATGACGTCGAAATTTTTAATTTGGACCGGCATGAGATTGATTGGGAAAGAATGGCCGCCCAAAGTTAACATACAGCCCATGTATATGCAGTTAGTGTTTTCGGTTTTTCCATTGGCCATCTCTACAGTGAATGATTTTTCTAACTTGCTAGGTTTAGGTTTAAGTAAATGAATAAAGTTTTGACTCACGAAGCTTCTCTCCGCTCCACTATCGAATAATATGCATGCATATGAATTATCGAGAAGGAACGTACCAGCAACTATAGCTGGGTCAGCTACAGCTTCGTCGTGGCCTATTGCCAAAACTCGTCCCACACCACCGGTGCCTGTTGCCTTAGGGCAGTTCCTCCTGTAGTGGCCCACCTCGCCACAACCGTAGCAAGTCTGCCCTACACCCGCACCGGGAACTTGAGTGATCGGCTTTGCGGGGTCCTTGCAGAAACGAGCTGTGTGTCCTTTCCTGTTGCAGTTGGCGCACTGCATTTCCCTACAAGGTCCATGGTGGTGGTAATTGTATTTGGTGCACTTTGGGAGGTTACCTATATAAGGCTTTGTTGGGTAGGTATTTGTAGGAGCTGTAGTAGGTACAGTGGCAGCATTCACTGAAACCAGTTGTTTCTTTGCGGATTCTTGGGAAGACCCACCCTTCTCTTTATTCCACACTCTCTTCCTGCTATTGTTGTTGTTGTTGTTGTTGTTGTAGTTGTTGTTGTTGTTGTTGTTGTTTCCTTTCTGTGGTTCTGGTGCAGAAGCGGTTGAGTTCTGATGACCTCCGTAGTCAATCAGAGATTGTGCCAGTTCCTTAGCACTTTCAAAGGTGTCCGGTTTGGAAGCTAACACGCTTGATCGTATTTGGGGCGTCAGTCCCTAGATGTACCTTTCTATTTTCTTGCTCTCGGGAGCAATCATATCTAGACAAAGGATTGCCAGCTCGCAGAATTTGTTGGTATAAGTAGCGATGTCGGTACCAAACATTCCAAGAGTCCATAGTTCGTGTTCGAGCTTTTGAATCTCTCCCCGTGGGCAGTATTCTCTCATCATCATGGCTTTTAGGCTCTCCCAGCTTATGGAGTTTGCCACGATTAGGGTAAGTACTTTAACGTGGCCATTCCACCAAGTTAAAGCTTTATCAATAAGGGTGAAAGTTGCAAATTTGACTTTGCTGTGCTCGGGACAGGAGCAGATTTCAAAGAATGCCTCCGTCCTTTCAATCCACTGCCTCAGGGCCATCACACCACCAGTTCCATAAAACATCTCGAGGTGGTCCATGACTCTCGCCATGGTTGGATAGGGGTGTGCCAGATCCTAAGCCATTAGTTCTCGAGTTATTGATTTGTGACATGGCAGCTACCACCGCTGCGGTGACTGCTGCTTGAAACATAACAACATCAAATTGAGGTAGTGGAGGTGGTGGTGGTACAGGTGCTTCCCCACCGTTGTTTCGCCTTTGATTCCTACGCGGAGGCATCCTTCAACTATAGGTTGAAAAGACAAGGATAAGAATTTCATAGAATAGAAAATGTATGTGCCTTATGAACTAAATCGCTATAGTTCAACAACAGATGATAGTATGAGTCTTAAAATAGAAGAATGAAAGTTGTTTGAAAGACTGAAGGTATGAAAGAAGTATTTGGTTTCACAAAGACCTCTCAAGGTTTGAACGAAATACTTAACATAGTAGTAATAGTGTCACTTATATTAATATAAAAGTTGTTACAACGATCATGAAAATATGACCCCTATAAGGGTCTCCGATTACAAAGTTCGAGAAATTTAAAGACTTTTAGCCGATGTCCTAAGCTATAACAAAATTTGAGTCTTTGACAAGCACTACTTGCGACGTAGGTTGCGCTTGGAGCTCGATTCCGCATCTGATTGCTTCGACTCCATTAGACGCCTATCAAAAGCGGCTTGTTGTTCCCTCAGTTCAGCGAGGGCTGCAATCATTTGCGCTTGAAATGCTTCGGTTTGGAGTTGAGCATTGTCTTGTATCTTGTCCAGCCTACGGATGTCAGAAGTGTGAACCTGCACTTCCACGTTGACATCCCGGAGTCGACTAGCTTGAACTCCAGACTGATAGGACTGATTGGCTAACTTACCCACCATTACCGGGAGTGCTCGATCAGCCGAGCCTCCGCCGCGGACATCATAGAAGTCCCGACACATGCCGTAGGGAGGGCGTAGGTTTTTCTGTTGGCTCCAATGGTGGAGGTGACTTCCCCAGACGGGAGTCAGTCCTTAAAAGTTCCTTACGAAGACGGGAGGTTGAATGGGTGGTGGATCGATAACTTCCGGCTCTAATTCGGTACTAGAGTCATCACCCACTTCTATGGGTTCCTCGTCCTCTTCGGGATCATCTTCGATCCATCCTCCGTTGCCTTGGTTGGGAATGTAGGGGTCGCCAGGGTGGTGAAATCCAGCCATTTGACTGTACGAGAAATAGGGTTATAAGAATGGAATAAAGTTGAAACATGCAAAACATGTAAGTTAAACTAGTTTAGATAGCAAATACTCCTATAGTATTTAAATTCTTGTGTTTGATTCTAGTAATGGTTTGGTACATTTTGACTTGTTGCTTACTACGATCATTCCTCGATATACGTTGGTCCAATCTCGGGCAAATATAGTTGATCACGCTATATTTGTCCAAAATCTGATTACATATATCGAGTCTCAATCGTAGTGTCAACTTGTCTAAATACTTTTATAGTTGGGTAACATGAAAATAATTTGTGGTATGCATGTAATTGTACTTAAATGAACTATCAATTTAAGTTGAACGCAATGCTGCTTAAGCGTAAAAAGAAAATTTGTTTTGTCAGAGAGTATTAGTCCCTTAAGCATTTATAGTTTGTATATCTTATGTGGTTCGATATACTTAGTTCACTATAAACATTGCTCTGATACCAATCTGTCACACCTCCAAACCTGAACAGCAGAAACGTTCGGGGGCGGATGACTTCATGTGGTAACGTAACAAATGAATACATAGTAAAGAAAGCAATACAACCATCATATATATAATTGAAAGTTTACATTTGTCAAAAGTTACACGTTCAAAACCAATTACAATATGATGTCAAAAATACGAGATTAAACTGGCGCCGCAGCATCCCTTCTTCAAAAGCATAATGAATACCTGAAATTACTGATTTCCTGGGACATACAAGTAATTTTGAAAGAGTAGATCAGCATTTAAGCTGGTGAGTTTCATAAGTATTTAAGTGACAATGTTTGTATGAAATGAAATGTTTTGTCTTTGTTTGTTTGTGTTTTAGAAAATCCTATATTTTCTACTAGTATAAAAGTAGCCTTCACTAAAGACCAATGTTTGTTTCTAAAATGTATGTAAGTGTAAAATAACCAATGTGTTTGAAAACCTCGTAAATCAATGCATTTTTAATACCCCATGTGAGTTTTATAACCATACTATTGACTCGGAATGCCTATACACAACGTTCTTCAGGCGTTGGAATGTTATGACGTTTGTCAGCCCAAACGGTGGAGTGCAGCTAACAGTCAGGGCACGGGTTGTCAAGCCCGTATAGATCTATACACAAACACCATGCTCCCCCTCCTAGGGATTCTGGTATATAATATAGGACTTGAAATGTGTACTCGAACGTACATGAAGTTAGTGTCTCTCAAAAACCGTGGTATAAAAACAGATCTACTTGTTAAAATGTTACGTTTGTTCTTGTACACAAAAGTGACTTCTTGAAATTCATGTTTCTAGTACATAAGAGTTAGAAATTTGTTCGTAAAACTATACCTATTATAGTTTTCTAAAAGTATGTCTCGTTTGTTTAGAAATACCTAGAAAAGGAATCATTTGCTACGAAAGCATAGATTTTTGGTGTAGAGTCTAAGATAGAAAAGTATACAAATAATCTAAGAAAAGTTTAGTTTATACATGCATTACAACAAATTTATATTTCAAAAGATAGAATGCTATTTTAACATATGTTATATATATGAAAGTTCCTTAAAAGTTTGTAAATCGCATGTGATTTGGATATATAACAGCATATAAAAGAGTTCTTTATGTAACACACGATAATACTCGTGTGTTTTACTTGTAATCCCCCCCTTGAAAGCATATAAAAGAATTTAGAGAATATTTAAAAGGTAAATTAAGGGGTATGAACTCACTTGAAAGTTTGAAGATAGCGAGGTGGAAAACCGGACAGAGTTTCGTCTCGGGAAATGGATTTTTCTCGGGATTCTCGGGAATCTCGGGAGTAAAATCGACCCTCGGGACTTAAGCAAAAAGACCAGAGCTTCGGGTTTGAACGGGCACGGAAAACGAGGCAAGATCGTGAGAGAAAGGAGAGAAATGAGCATTTTTCTCGGAAGCCCTCGCATGCTATTTATAGGAGGGTCTGAGAAGCCTCATACGCGGGGCGTACGCTCGTACGCAGCGCGTACGCGTACGTCATGCATGACCGAAGCCTCGACTGCCTCGGCTTCGGATGGGACGGATCAGTCTGTAGGGTCGGATGGGACAGCGGGTCGGACGGGTCGGTCGGACGGGCGGGTCGGACGGGTCGGTAGCCTCGCATAGGGCGACGTGGACGATCCGAGGCCAAGTCTCTCGGGTACGCAGCGCGTACCTCGGATGAGGACGCTGACTCCTCTTCGGATAATGCTTGAATTTTGAATTAAATAAATATATAATTTATTTAATAAACTTCAAAAATTCATATCTTCTTCATACGAACTCCGTTTTCGATGGTCTTTATATCCACGCGTAGGTGAGACTACGCTCTACAACTTTCGTTTAGACTCCGTTGGCAAATTCCGAAATTATTTTTATTATTTGTTTTATAACTCATCGTGTTTAAGGAATTTCTTCAAAAATTCATAACTTCTTTATCTGACGTCGGTTTTTGCCAGACTTTTTACCGTTGAAATACCATTGTCGAGACCTTCGATTGTCGTTTAGGTCATTCCGGTCAAAAGTCGCTCGATCTCCGATTCGTGTTTTTAGCTGTCTGTTGCTAAGCTGAACTTGGAAAAATCATAACTTCAATATATCAAGTCGGATTTGGGCGTTCTTTTTACGTACGATCATGGTTTAAAGACATTTAAACATAGAAGGAAATTAAATAGAATTATTTGTACATTTTATTATGAAAGTAAATTTTATTACTCAAAAGTGGTTACAATACTTGACCCTTTTAGGTCATTACAAAGAGTTGAAATATTGGGTTGTCACACTAAATAAGTATAAGAATAATACTAAATCAGATCTAGAATCATACCTTTGAATTTCTTGTTTGATCTTGTTGTCTTGGAGCTCTAGAGTCACAATTGTCACTCCTCTAATGGCTTACAAACACCAAATAGCAAGGAGGATGATTTAAGAGAGAGGAGAGGGGTGGGAATTCGGCCAGGGATTCTCTACTTTAGATCAAGTGCCGATTTCCCTTTGCCATAGGGTCTATTTATACTTGTAGACTCCTTAAAGGTTACAACTTAAACCTTAATTGGATAATCTTCTCTTAAAGCTATCCAAATCCATTCCTTAGATAGCCTTGGATGATTTGAAGCTATCCATAGCTTCTACAATCCGCCCACTGTCTATCCAATATGGATTTACAGTCTAAAGTTTAACTATCAAACAATTAACAGTTTATACCCTCTTATTTAGTTAACCTCTTTAAGTCACCAAATTAATACCAATTAATTTATGACTTACATTAATCAAATAACAATATTATTATTCTTTATATTATTCTCATAATATATTAATAATACTTATTATCTCTTAATAAATCGTCCTATCAAGTTGCTATGGTGAAGGCAACCCAAAAGGATCATGCACAACCGGTTCAAATACTTGGCTAATATAGTTGCAGCCTTAGCACTATTCCAAAAGGAGTGAGGTGTTTAGTCAGGGTTACATGGACACGGGTGCCCTCCTCGTTCCTCCACTTTGAAAATTGCCTTTTAAAGATTCCGGCTTTACCACAACCTTTGTGTGTAGGGTTGGTCCCGATGCCAGGGACTTGATAAATGGATCGTGCTGGTGCTGAAGGGGCAGGAGTTGCCACTTGCTGCTGTTGCATGGGAAACCTTTGGAATCGTTGGTTCTCCTTTCGAGCTCGGCGATTTCGTTTCCTCCTCTCGGTTTTATAACTTTGCACGTCCGTGACTATTGCCATTTGTTGGCTTCTTGGATCTATACAACGATGAAAATTTTCAATTCCTTTGCCATTCGTGATTGTGTTTTTAGTGTTGAGGTTTACAAGGACAGCCGTCACGGCAGCTGTTACCGCGGCTTGGAATGTGGCGGCGTCAATATGAAGGATAGGGGCTTCGTTGTTCGGCAGTCTACTTCTGGATGAAGACATTATTCTGTAACACGAAAGGAAAGGAGTTCGTGAGCTATTATGGTTGAACCTAGATTTATCTTGATTGTTCATGTAAAGGGTAGAAGTATGTTCTCGAGAGTTTGACCTACATCCCTAAGATGTAGTCCTAGTACAGAGCAAAACTAAGTTCATAGAATGGTCTCAAGACGTTTGACGTTCAAACCAGGGTATTATTGGTTGGTGGATAACATGATCTAACCTTTGAAAGAGACATGGAAATGATTCCAGAGTTAAATTACCATAGTCCAATAACTTGACTAGATGGAGTTTCAGATAGATATACCCCAATGAAAGCATGATGAAAGCATTTGAACAAAGATTGACATGGAAGTTAGCCGACTGTCGATATCAGTGATGTTTAAGATGTAATAGGTTTGGGGAAATTGACCTTGTTGTAGGTCTTACATCATATTCGGAGTAGAAAAGTCTTTGACAGCATAAAGACTTAACTAAAAGTACTTACAGTACAAAGTAGTCACATAGAAAGTACTACACAGAACATAGGCAAGAACACGGTTCTTTAAAACAAGGAAAGAAGGAAGTAAGGTATCTCCTGCTGGCGACAGTCACCCTTATGGTGAACGCTTAGTTCGTCTAGTTGACGTTCCATATCAAGTAGGTATCTTCCGTACACCCTCTGGCATACTTGGAGCTCTATGACTTCGGCTCGGGTTTCAGCTAGTGCTTGCAGCAGGGTCTCCTGGTTTTTCTCAGATCTCCCACTTGTGTGATCAAGGTGATTGGTGTGAATGGTATGCATTCTTGCATTGGCATTAACCTCTTTGATACGTTGGAGAGCCGTCCTGCCTTGAATTTCGTTTCGCGTAACTCTACGGACCAGAATTGGAAGAATTCTGTCTGCTGAGCTTCCTTCGCTTATGTTGTGGAAGCTTCGGTCTCCAGTAAACGACATAGGCTGATCTTGCTTTTCGCTCCATGACTCCAAACATTCTACCAAGGGGGCGCCGGGCCATGATAAGCCGGAGAAGGGTTAGGAATTGGAGATGGAGTTACCTGGGGTAGGTTCTCAACCTCGGGTTCAGAGTTATCACCATCCGAAAGGTCTTCAACATGGTGATTATTCAAAGGGATTGGATGATCATTCTCTGGTTCTTCTCCAAACCATCCAGCATTGCCTTCGTTCGGAAGGTACGGGTTGCCGTGGGGATAGAGTCCAACCATGTTATCTACTCGAGAAAAAAAGGATAAGAAATAACTAAATAGACGAACTAATTAGATAATTATAAGATGATCTCTCTCAGTTACTTCAATACTTGTTTAGTGCATACCATTTATATGTAACTAAGACATGATAGACCATCAAATAAGCGACCCTAACTCTAAGCCCACAACCCAACAAGGAACAGGAAATAAAGCAAAGATCCACAGATTCTAAGTATATGATGTCCTAGATGCATATAACCTTAGTTTATCCACTAAGCAACTATTGACCTACTGGTAAAGACCTTTTTAATTCGCAAAAAAGTAATTATAATAACACCAAATACCCATATGGTATTTCATTGTGGAAGTATTGGTAAGTTTTTAAACCTTTTGTCACATCACAACCATTCTTGGGCATATACTAATCACTCCTTGGACCAACATAGTTGATCAGGCTATGCCACTCCCAGGACTGACCATACATCCCCAGGCTTACTTGTGATATTCAACAACCATAATACTTTTGTTCTTGTCATTGTGACACTGATTTTAGTATGAATGTAGGCACGTATACTTTATTAAATATTTTATTATTTAGAAGTATTAACTCTTGGTCAGAGTGTTTTAATGCCATTGTATTTATAGTTAGTATATCTTTTGTGGGTTGACATACTCAATTCACTATAAACAATGCTCTGATACCAATTTGTCACACCCCAAAATCGGAACGGCGGAAACGTTCTGGGGCGGAGGACGTCATGTAATGTATCACAACAATGCAAAGTAGTAAACAAGCAACAACATCGTCCATTGCATTAATAGTAATAGTCTAATACATGTGTGTTCTTTCATAGTAATAAGACATTACAACAAGTAATCAAAATAAAAGACGAGTCTTGACTGCTACGTCTTCGCAAAACCTGGTCATCGTACCTGTCTACTGATGACCTGAGAATACAATTTATTTTGAAAGTGTAGGTTAGCATTTAAGTTGGTGAGTTCATAAGTATTTAATGTCATTGTTCGTATAAGTTTGATGATAACATTTGGAATCGTTCAATGTAATTGTTTGTATATGTTTTGAAAACTCCGAGAAAATCCCATATTATCTACTAGTATAAAAGTAGCCTTTTATCGAGGTCCAACTGTTTTTGAATATTTGTTTCTAAAAGTCCAACATTTATCCATGAGTGTGTGGTAGTTTAAAAGTTCCAAAACTGAAATGAAATTGTGTTTTTCATGCCTAGAGTAGTAGATTTGTGTAAATATAAAATCACTAAGACATTTGATAACCCTGTAAAACAACGTGTTTCTAATACTCCATGTGCGTTTTATGACCATACTAATGACCCAGACTGCCTGTAACAACGTTCTTCAGGCGTTGGAATGTTATGACGTTTGTCACCCCAGGACTGCCGGCCTAGCTATAACTAACAACTTAGGTGCGGGATTGTCAATCCCGTATAGATCTATACACAAGTATCACGCTCCCCCTACAAGGGATTATGGTATATAATACAGGACTTAAAATGCATACTCGAAAGTACATGAAATGTCTCACAAAACTTAGTATAAAACAAATTTACATATGAAAATGTCCATTTGTTCGTGTTTATGAAAATATCCCTTTGATATAGTGTTTCTAGTATGTAAATGTTCATGATTTTCTCGTAAACTATACCTATTATAGTTTTTCAAAGTTTGTTTCGCTCGTGTAGTAAATCCCAGTGTAATGCCGACTTGTTATGTAAAGTATAACATTTAAAGTGACATAAATGACCACACATACTTAAAGTATAAATAAAGTGTTTGTTTCATATATATATATATATATATATATATATATATATATATATACATATATATATATATATATATATATATATATATATATATATATATATATATATATATATATATATAAACATGTCTTATTTCCAAAAGACAAGGTGTTATCTTGAATACATATTTCATACGAAAGTTCCTATATTGTAGTTATAAATAACATATCAGTTACTTGATAAAAAGAGACTGTAGTGAAACTTTATGTTTACACACGATAATAACCGTGTGTTTACTTGTATTCGCCCCCCCCCCCCCCCCCCCCTAAAAGTGTATCAAAAGCATTGATAAAACATTTGAAATTGTAGTTTATAGGGTTATGAACTCACTTGATTGAAGTGGTTGATTTGAAGTAGTCGAGAGAAGAATCGAGCAGAACTTCGACTCGAGAGATTTGAAATCTCGGGATTCTCGGAGATCTCGGGAGTGCAGAACTTCCTTCGGGGTTCGAGTATGAAAAACTGGGGCTTCATGCAGGTAGTACTTCAACTGGAGAGAAGCAGTGTCTCAGGAACTTCGGGGTGTCGGGACTTGCGTCGTGTTCTAGGAGTGACCGAGGCTTCGGGGTGTTTTAAAGGGGCTTAAAAGAGAGTAGAAGTAGGAGAGAGGTTAGGAATGAGCAACCAAACTCGGAAGGCTTCAGTTTCTATATATAAGCAGCATTTTGACTCTCACGTCGTGAGTTTTGCATAACTCATGTCGTGAGTTTGGTCTTGAATCGTCATGGAATGCGTCACTCGTTAACTTGCTCCGGAAGGACCACTGACAACTCACCTCGTGAGTTTTCCTTTGTTCACCTCGTGAGTTTCCTGACAGCATGGGGTTTCGTGACCCGAACTTGTAAAATCCGTAACTTTCGCGTACGAGCTCTGTTTTTGATGTTCTTTATACGCACGCATAGCTGAAAATATGATCTACAACTCTCGTTTAGACTCCATTGGCAAATTTTGAATTTATTTTTAATTAATTATTTTTAACGGGCCGGGATTGGAAAAGTCCGTTAAAAATCCATAACTTCTTCATCCGATGTCCGTTTTTGTCAGAATTTTCACCGTTGCACTACTATTGCTGAGACCTTCGATTATCATTTAGGTTGTTTCGGCCAAAAGTCTCTCGGTCTCTATTTCGAGTTTTTAGCTGTCTACTGCTATGTCCGGATCTTGGAAAAGTCATAACTTCCTCATACGAAGTCAGATTTGGACGTTCTTTTTATGTATGCTCACGGTTTAATGATATCTATAACTTTCATTTAGATACTTAAGGTTAAAAAACTATTGTATTGAAACTTCGTGTTTTTCATTTAATTGATGTTGTCGGTTTTGTCAGAAATCTTAGAATGGTCATAACTTCTTCGTTATAACTTGGATTTTAGTGTTCTTAGTATTTTTGTAAAGCTTGAAACAATATCTAACATAATAGATATTCCTATAAAGACTTTTGCTCATTTATTTTTCGAAGTTAATTTCATTATATCAAAAGTGGTTACAATACTAGACTTTTTAGGTCATTACATAGAGTCGAAATATCGGGTTGTCACACACTAAGACACATTGACCGGAGGGTCTTACAGAGTTATAACCTCGAGTGGCTAATATGTTGTATGTGGTATTATGGGGAACTCACTAAGCTCCATGCTTACAGTGTTATATGTTATGTGTTTTAGATACCCCAGAGGATCGCGGGAAGGCACCGACGTGATTATACACATCTGTTCGGGTTGACATGGAGGATTCTGGGATTTGACTTTTGATTGAGATTTTATGTTGACATTGAGACACTTATGATTTTCTTGAAAGATAATATATGAAATTGGTGTATTTTTAAAATGAAAATTTTGGTTGAAAATTTACGTTGTTACATTTGAGGACCCTGAATGCTTTAGGGATCCTGGCCCTAACAATTGCCCCCAAGTTATTCCTGAAAATATAGGAGTTAATTTCAAGAATATTAAAGGGATAAATTAAATTAAAAAGGTAAAAGGAGAGAGAGAAAAGTAATTTTCAAAATTACCCTTGACAGCTAGGTAATTTTGAAATCCAACGGGTGGATAACTAGCCGTTAGTGGTCAAGTCTTCTTTTCTTTCTTCGTGCTACCGGTGATTTCGATAAAGGTAACATCCTCTCTGCCTTATCTCCTTTCTACTAAATTTTCAATCATGGGTAAAAAGACGACCCTTTCTTGCAAAAAGATCCTAGGTCTTCCTGAGGACGGTTTCTTTGATCAAGGAGCCTTGTCTTATGATGATACATGCTCATTCGATGATGCTGATATCCATGCATAGAAGGCTAGTGGTTCCTTCCCTCCTGAACTAGTCTTCAGGCCTTATGACCCTTTGATCCAACCATATTTCATCACCTCTTTTGGGTGTGCTTTCCGGAGTACCCCTTCTCTAATTTAGGCCTTAAATTCCCTTTTTTCGGTGTGGTCTCAGAGTTTTTTGGGATCACAAAACTTTCTTTCGTCCATGTGATGTCTATCATTTGGAGGATCTTGTACTGGGTTGAGTGTATGAATCAGACACTGGATCTTGGCATGGGTCTGGCTGAATTGGCCCATGTCTATGATCTCTGAAATTTTGGCAATTCCCACTTCCTGTTCAAGTTCAAGAGCGGAAAGCCTCCTCTTGTGTTAAACAAAAAACACAATGATGAGGCTTGGAAGGGGAGATACTTCTTTGTCATGCGTGAGTTTATTCCTGTCGGAGATCTCTTACCCAAAGATTGGGTTAAGAAGGTTAGGATTTCAATACTTTTCCTTGTGATACTTGATAAGTTTAAATCTAAACTTGAAGATCGATTAGATCTATAAAACAGGTAATGAAATAAATAAGTAAACAAGAAGAACACTCGAATGAATCAAACGTGTCGAATGATTAATAAACAATCCTCAGAAGAGCTCGATAAAGAACTTCTACTGTAGAGGATTAGTGTTTACACGAACGATGAAAGAAATCTGTAATGCTATCGTAATGCTATCAATCGATCTATCAAACGTTAACCTAATATGCATGCAAGCACATTATTATATACTAACGCTATCAGCTCACGGTTGGACAGGCCCAAACCGGAGATCAAAACAATGGACTATTAACCGAGCCCAATGACACAATACAAAATAAAGCTGCTACCCAACAATCTCCCCCTTTGCGTCAATTGGAGCGAGATCACTTCGTCTTCTTACTTGGGCCAGCAGCTGGAGCCTTCTTCTTAACAATATCAAATAGACGCGAAATAAGGGCAAGTATTGTCTGTCTGAATCGGTTGTACCACTGTATCATATCATCAAAGTATTTGATATCATCCGCTGTATTTTCTTTACACCAGTGGATGATCCCCAACACATGCTCAAGACAAGCAGTGGTATAAAGATGTTTATCCGCTAAGGCAAAGAGACATTTCTGTCCTTCAGCCATAGTGAACATGACCAAGTTTCGCCTTGGGTCAATCTTTCCCATCTTCATCTGGTTCAGATCACTGGCCGAGCCAACAGGATAGATCTTTGGTTTCTTCTTGAAGACATTGGCAATCTCCTGATCCATCAAGGCGACCTCCATGATATAGTATACCAACATCCTTTTGAGATGGTCAATTATTGGACCATATTCAGCTTCATTCGTCAAGAGGATGTTGTGCAGAACGATCCAGTCATGGAGGTTGAGGTTCGGTAGATCTACTAAGGATATGGCATGTTCGGTTTTAGCAGATCCTCTGAGCACTTTGAACCGAACGTTGATAAATCTCCCAACAGTGTATGGCTTCAGAACCCGAACGTTGATTATCTTCTGAGCACTCCAGGTTTGGTACTGGGGTTGAGCAGCCTTCAGATAGAACTCGATCAATTCACGATCAACCTCCAGATGAGGATGAGGAACATCGGTAACGTTGGCGAAGGCGTGAAAGATGAACGCCTTTCGGGTTAAGAGCATGTCGAACTGAGAGTCGACAGAATTGTAGCAGTCAAAGGAGATTACCGGTTCGAGCCATACGATACTCGGAGTATCGATTGCCTCCTTAATCATCCTCTCGAGAGTCCAAGCAGGGAAAAGAGTCTTCCTGCTCTCGAGTAGGTCGTGGGCTTCTTTCTGCTTGCGTTCAGCTTCTTCAGCTTCTCGCGCCACACGAATGTTATCATCATCAGTATTGCGACGACTTTTGCGTTTCAGCAATTCGGCAATAGTTTCCTGATCATCTTCCTCTTCATCATCTGCAAGATTCTTGCCTTTTTCCTTCACACCCGAACTAGAGGCTTGGCCTGTAGGAGGGGGCTCGGTTGTGTGAGCAGCTTTTGAGGAATGAGGAGGTTGTGATCCGGACTCCTCTTCTCCCCCTTGTTTCGGAGTGGACACGAAACTAGGTAGCCCTTCAATTTTACTGAGCAGATCTAGGGCAAGGGCGAGTTTTTCTGCAAGGGTTCGCCTGACAGAATGGTTGAGTATGGGATCGTGCGCTTCCAAGATATTGGATATAGCTGAGTGTACATCCGAAACACACATCTTGATCACCTCCCGTTCGGATCGAAGAGTGTCAATTTGTTGCTGAGAATTAGAAAGCTGAGCACTCTTGACCTTTAGGGCAGTGGTTTTCCTTGCAAAAGCATCCATCAACGAGTTGTCATAGGCAAGATCCTCTTGGAGTTTAGAGAGGCGCTCGTCGATAGAGGTCCAAAGGGCAGAGTTGTCGTCTGTTAAAGTTTGACGAAGGGTGGCGAAGGACTTCAACTCTGTGGAGACGAACGTGGCCAACTGTTGAACAATTGGTTCCAACGTTGTCTTGGTTGCAGCTGCACTCTCCTGTAAAGATTGTAACAGGATAGAGGCGTCTGAGAATAGTTTATCGACTTTTTCGGTCGCAGCCTCACAAGCTTTCGTCGAGGCATCAATGGCGGCAGTGGCAGAAGCGACGGAATCATGTTGAGCCCTGGAGAAGGCATCAACAATCTTCTGAAGAGCAGCTTCAGAGAGAGAGGATTGAGAATTGGAGGAGGAAGAAATGAGCAAGTTGACCTTCTCATGCAGCTCCTTAAGGTGCTTCTTTGTTACTGGAGCATCCTCATCATCGTCGCTTTGCACCTGAAACGGACTTAAATAGACCGAATCAAATGTCATATTTTCCCCTCCAAGGAAAGGGTTATCTCCATCAGAGGCATGACCTGGAGATGGTGGTGGTGGTGAAGCTGGTGGTGTTGTGGTCTGAGTAGGTTCAGGTTGAGTGTGTGTGGGGGTAGTTTCGGGTGGTTGTTGAGTATGGGTAGGTTCGGGTGGTGATTGGGTTTCGGTTGTATGTATAGGTTCGGTTGATGGCGGTGGTTCGGTTGCGTCGGTATGAACCCCCATATCAGATACGTTGGTTGTAACCTTTGCAGTTGATGTTGTTGTAGCATCGGTGAAAATGGGTGGTGGTATAGGGAAAGAGGTTTTAGGAATGGTGGTAGAGGGGTTTATGGTGGGAATGGAAGTAGTGATTGTTTGAGTGGGAGAGGGAATTGGTGAGTTATGGATTTCCATGTCAGGGGTAGGTGATCTGGGTGGGGTGTTGCCTCTTGGAGGGGTTTCGCCTCTTTGAGAGCCGTCCGAATCCGAATTCTGTTCCTCCGATTCACTCGAAGAGGAAGCGATAATGAGCTTTCGCTTTGGCTGAGTCTTTCGCCTCTTCGGTTGCGGGGACTGTGCAACTTTTGTTGATTTCCTCTTCCTAGGAGAAGGACCTTTAGCCCCTTTGGCCACCTGCTTGCCTTTATCTGCCTTTTTGCCTCTGGAAATAGGCTTATCAGCATCATGAATGGACTTGAGCATCTCTGGCGTGAGATCCCTCGGTCCAAACTGCTTGAACTCCTTGTAAGTCCGGATGATTCTACTGTCTGCTGGGACATCAGCATACATGGTCTCCGGAATGGAACCATTAAATGGGAATTTCGATGCATCTGAGACGATAATCTTCGTGGTATGGAATGTACCGATCGAAGACATCGATGCACCGGCAACAGTGGGGACATCGTGCTTATCCATCGCCCACTTAGTGATGAGGGTCCAAAACCTTGCATACGACACCTCAGAATGTCGTGAAGAAGAGGATAGGCTTTGAATGAGTTGTTACCAGAGAACCAACCCATAGTCGACGTTGATGCCGTTGTAAACGCCGTACATGATGGACAAGAAGAGTCGACTGGAGCCATCTGAACCTGAACTCCTTTCTGATAGACCCTTGAAAAGGACAGTGAACATACCGTTCGAATGTGGCGGCAAACACAATTTCTTGAACTTTGCGACGGAGGAGAGCACCTCCGTGTACCCCATATTGTAGAACATGTTGTAGAGGTGCCCAATCGAAATCGTCTCCGGATTAACCCTTGAAGGGTCAGCTGCAAACCCTAGCAATGAGCCAAATCGTTGCTTGGAAATGGAGGCTTTGTGATCAGAAACCTCGAAGAAGATCCTATCGACGGCTTTATCGTAATGTGCAGTCGCATAAATCTGCGATAAGAGCTCCATGGGCACCGATTCCACCCTAGAAAGTGTAGGAGCTATGGGTTAATATTTCAGACACTCGATGATTGGATACATGTAGGAGTCGTATGCCTGAGGGGTTAAATCGATCACCAAACACTGTTGAGGGCGAATGGGAAGGATGTGAGACGTAGCATGAACGGATGATGAATCTCCCATTGTTGAAGTTGGGAAGAAGATGATGAACAGTAAGGGTTTCAGGGAATTTTTGCTCTCTTGGGAATTTAGATGCAGTAAAGAGGTAAATGGGAGAGGATGTCGCCTTTTATAGTGGGTTTAAGGAGAGAGAAAAATCCGCCCAAATCTTCTATCGAAATACCAAGGGTTTTTCGGAATGACTGATGCGTGACAGTTAAGGTAAGCGATGATCACGCATGAGAGAGAGTGTCAAATTCCTTGGAACACGCCTCCCATCAAGCGCCGTTTCTGATAAACCGTTTCAAATCCACACGCGCTTTTCTGTGCTTTTTAGAGAAGAACCGCTTCAAATTCATACACGCGTCTGCGACGTCATTTGGAGATTGGACGTTTCAAATTCGCATGCGTTCCCTTTTTACCGCCGTTTGAAATCAAATTAATTAGACTCCCGCCTGAGTCAGCAACCCTTCATCTTATCCCTATAACGACATCTTTTGAATAAGACTCCCATGTGGATTATTTTTGACCACAGCTTTATAATTAACCACCGATCCAAGGAAAAAGCCTGTAATTATTAGTACCTGAATTTTGGAAAAGCAAAGATTTTCGTGCGAAGAGTGTAAAAAGAAAAGAAATAAAGCAAATCTTTTTAGGAATAAATGTGATGTCAATAAAGACACGAAACAAATGATCCCGGGCACGAATGTCTTCCTTCAAAGTCAAGAGAGACCTTAAAGTGTTAGTGTGGTTTCCTGTTGAATGACGATCAAACACTTATTAATAAGTGTTGAAAGGATTCTTTTAATTAGGCTCTTTAGGGTGGCTTTAGCTTTGAGTCAACAGTCCTAATCTTGAAATAAGATAGAAAGTGAACAAAGTACTTGTGAGACCGGTGTAGTCTGTTGAACAAGTAGGTAGGAATTAATTTTAAAGTGGCTTGGAAAATATAAAATCTCAACAAAAAAATTAAAACTAGATCCCAAGGGTAGAAATGTTATGGTGTTTAACAAGTTCATAGGAATCACACAAAATAAAAATTTGAGATTTCATGGAGATACATCCGTCAATTCTTTGGTGAAAACTTGAGCAAATTAATTGTTCACCGTCAATTCATATTTGGTATTGAATTTTGGGTTTCACTTAGCTCGTAACTAAGATCATAAACACAGTGTTTGAGTAACCATAAACCTCAGTGGTAATTTCTGAGAGTCTCAAGGGTTACGTTGATGAAACGAATTTAATGGAGAAATGTAATGGAAATGGTGTAAGAAAGCAAAGTACCTCTGCTTTGAAAAGAAGGACCAAGCAGAAAACTCTTATCTCATGTGAGAAGAGAGTGAGGTAGCTCACGATTAGAATAAATGTGATAGCCTAATTTGGGAAGACAAGGTTTGTTTATACCAAGTCATTAAGGCTATTATTCAGAATCTGATGAGGCTTGGGACACATACAGTAGCATGCTTCTAGGGACACTTAACTAATCCAACAATTATATCCCCATAAACGAACGAACACACAAATAAAATGAAAGACAAGAAAAAAATATTTTTGGAGTTTTTGATAGATATATAAAAAAATGAATAAAAATAAGAAAGTAAAAAAAATAAGACTTAGAAAGAAAATAAAAAGAGTAAAAAAAAACTTTGGTAAAGAAAAGAAAAACATGGGAAAAAAAACTTTGGAAAATTTTGGAATCGAACCCGAACGTTCGGTTGGTTTCGGTTGAGAAAATTTTGAAAAACCGAACCCGAGCGTTCGGTTGGTTTCGGTTTTGAAAAATTTTGAAAAACCGAACCCGAGCGTTCGGTTGGTTTCGGTTTTGAAAAATTTTGAAAAAAAAACCGAACCCGAGCGTTCGGTTGGTTTCGGTTTTGAAAAATTTTGAAAAACCGAACCCGAGCGTTCGGTTGGTTTCGGTTTTGAAAAATTTTGAAAAACCGAACCCGAGCGTTCGGTTGGTTTCGGTTTTGAAAAATTTTGAAAAACCGAACCCGAACCTTCGGTTGGTTTCGGTTTTAAAAAATTTTGAAAAACCGAACCCGAACCTTCGGTAGGTTTCGGTTTTGAAATTTTTTGGAAAACCAAGGAATTTAGACTTTCAAATAGGAAATACTTTAGACAATAAGATAAACAACTTTGTACATGAAATTTACAACCAAGAAAACTACCTTTGAAATGATGAGCGAGTGCAGATGATTCAACCGAACCCGAACGTTCGGTCTATTTCGCTTCTGACGTTTGAGTTTGAGAGGTAGTTTGTGGTACTGACTCTGATTCCATCATACCTAGCCCTTGTAGTATTTTTTTGAATGATGCTTCAGGAAGAGCTTTGGTAAGGACATCAGCCAGTTGATCAGTGGTTCTAACAAAGTGTACTTCGACGTTTCCATCTTCTACATGATCTTTGATGAAGTGATACCTCAGTGCTATGTGCTTAGTCTTTGAGTGTTGCACTGGGTTATGACAGATCCTAATTGCACTTTCAGAGTCACAATATAGTGGGATCTTTTTCATATTGAGTCCATAGTCTCGAAGTTGACTCTGGATCCAAATCACTTGAGAGGTGCAGGATGCAGTTGCTATGTATTCAGCTTCAGCTGTAGACAAAGACACGCATGTTTGTTTCTTTGACTGCCAGCTAACCAACTTCCCGTCAAGGAATTGGTAGCCACCAGTGATGCTTTTCCTGTCTAGTCCACATCCTCCAAGGTCTGCATCTGAGTAGGCTTGAACGAAGAAGCCTGAGTTGGAAGGATACCATAGACCTAAAGAGGTAGTTCGCTTGAGATATCGTAGAATGTTCTTCACTGCAAGCATGTGAGGTTCGCGTGGGTTTGCTTGAAATCTAGCACAGTAACACACAGAAAACATTATGTCAGGCCTGCTAGCAGTAAGATACATCAAAGAGCCTATCATTTGACGATAAAGCGTGATGTCAACAGCCGGTTTGTCCAGGGATGGGGTGAGCTTGGTTCCGAACGCCATTGGAACTTTGACTTTGGAATCTCCCATCATGCCAAATTTTGCTAGAAGAGTCTTCATGTAAGCTTCCTGATTAATAAAGATGCCTTCAGGTCCTTGTCTAATGTTTAAACCAAGGAAAAAGTTAATAGGACCCATTGAGCTCATTTCAAATTTAGTCTCCATCAGCTTTCTGAATTCAGCTGTTAGGCTAGGATTCGTTGAGCCAAAGATGATATCATCGACATAAATTTGAACGATCATAACGTGTTTACCTTCCTTTTTACGAAAGAAGGTTGGGTCAACCGAACCTTGCTTGAATTTGGACATCTTTAAAAATTTAGTCAGCGTTTCATACCAGGCTCTCGGAGCTTGTTTCAGTCCATACACGGCTTTATCCAAAATGTAGCAATGATTAGGATACTTTTCGTTCACGAATCCAGGAGGTTGCTCCACATACACAGTTTCTTCGAGTTCACCATTGAGAAATGCACACTTGACGTCCATTTGGTAGACCTCAAAGTTTTTGTGGGCAGCATAGGCTAGAAATATTCTTACAGATTCCAGCCTAGCTACAGGAGCGAAAGTCTCTTCATAATCAATCCCTTCCTCCTGACAGTATCCTTTCACTACCAGACCAGCTTTGTTCCTTATAACATTCTCTTCCTTATCCATTTTGTTTCTGAAGACCCATTTGAGACCAACAACCGAAGCACCTGGAGGAGTTGGAATAAGACGCCAGACTTTGTTCCTCTCGAATTCGTTCAGTTCATCTTGCATGGCTTGAACCCAATCAGAGTGATCAAGAGCAGTGTTAACTGTCTTTGGTTCAACTTTTGATACGAATGAGTTAACATGAAGAATTCGACTTTTGAAAACAAGGAAGCCTGTTTTGCCTTGAGTTGCGATCGAGTCAGAACCTTTTCAGAGACATCACCAACGACTTGAGAGGCAGGATGATCTCTGGTCCATTTGGTGAGAGGAGGGTAGTTTGGATCAAAGGTTGGATCCAACTCAGCGCTGATCATTTCTTCTGGTTCGGACTGGCTTTCATAGTCGTAAGACATATCAGCATGCTCCCCCTCGATAGATGAGCTTTCAGGAATGGCTTGTGAATCTTGAGCTTCAGAGGTTTCTTGTGGTGTGGAGCTTTCGGGCGTTGATGATGCACCTTCGGATGGTGAGGCACTTTCAGTTGGTGAAGTGATTTCAGGAACAGTTGGAGACCTTGGCTCCCCCTCAACATGTGAGGTAGGCTGAGATGACGATGGTTGATCCTCCCCCTCGACTGAAGCATTGTGTGGTGGAGAATCGTCAGAACCTGATCCTCCTTCATTCATTCTCCTTGCAGCATCTTTAACAATTTGTTTCATGTGATCTACCTTATTGTCTGCTGCACCTGCTTCTGAGAGAGTGGCTTTCTCTAGTTCGTCAAATAGCTCCATAAACTTCTCGAATAGATTAGCGATCGAGACCGTGACTTGGCCAGTTTGAGGAAAGATTTCCCCAGCTGTGTCTTCTTTGGCCTGTAGCTTTTTGACATAGCTATCATCGAAAGTCACGTAGTAAGTCTCTTCGATTTTCCTCGAACGCTTGTTTAATACCCTATACGCTTTAGAAGTGAGAGAATATCCCAGAAAGATTCCTTCGTCGGCTTTGACATCGAACTTGTTGCGGTGTTCTTTAGAGTTAAAGATGAAACACCGTGAACCGGACACATGGAAGAACTTCACGTTGGGCTTCCTGTTGTTGAGAATCTCATAAGGAGTGAGCGTGAATCGCTTGTTGAGATATGACTTGTTCTGTGTAAAACAAGCAGCAGAAATAGCATCAGCCCAAAAATAAAGAGGTAAGGAAGCGAAACTTAGCATGGTTCGGGCAGCGTCACACAAAGATCGGTTTCGTCTTTCGACAATTCCGTTCTGTTGAGGTGTGTAGGGGGCTGAGAAGTTGTGACTAATTCCCTTTTCTGCCAGGAATTCTTTGAATTCTCTATTTTTGAATTCCAGACCATTGTCGCTCCTGATGTTGCGAACGACCTTCTTCAGCTGTATTTCAATCTGCTTGATGAACACCTTTAGCTTATGAGTCGCTTCAGATTTAAGCTTCAGAAAGAACACCCATGTAAAACGCGAAAAGTCATCAACAATAACAAGAATATACTTGCTACCACCGATGCTTTCGATAGATGATGGACCACATAAATCAATATGAAGTAATTCTAGTGGTTCAACAACTTTAGTGTTTATTATAGACGAATGACTTTGACGACTCTGCTTCCCCATTTCACATGCAACACACAAATGATCTCTATCGAACTTGAGCAGTGGAAGACCCCGAACATGACCTCCAGTGACAAGTTTGTTGATGTCCTTAAAGTTAAGATGAGAGAGCCTTCGGTGCCACAACCAGCTTTCGTCAGATTGTGCTTTTGATAACAAGCAGATAGCTGGGTTTCCTTTAATGGGTTTGAGGTTTAGAGGAAACATTTCACCTTTACGTTCAGATTTGAGAATAACTCTTTTCGTCTTCTTCTCAATAATTTCAGAACCCTCATCGTCGAATGAGACTTTGAGACCGGTACCTCCAACAAGCTGAGATACACTGATGAGGTTGTGTTGTAGTCCTTCCACATATGCCACTTTCCTTATCGTGAAATCACCATTAATAATCATTCCATAGCCTTTTATGGTGCCGAAGGAGTTGTTTCCAAACTTGACATTTCCACCATTTGAAAGAGACCTGTATTCCCTTAGCTCTTCCTTCCTTCCTGTCATGTGACGCGAGCAACCACTATCAATGTACCATTCTTCGTCAAACTGCTCGTCACTGATAACCTGCAAAAATTAAGCAGATTTAGGAACCCAAAGCATCTTGGGTCCACGTGAGACTTTCACAGGTACATGAATAGTAAGAGAGATGTCAACAAGATATGTTCGTTTTATTAGTGTTGTTTCATCGTTCTTTTTGATGGTAAAAACTTTAATTTTATTAGGATTTGGTGCTTTCGGTTTTGACTCTGGTTTAGACGCTGAATCCTTCTGTTTTCCTTTTTGTTCTACTGATGATTGAGATTTTTGAGAAGGAACAGAATGGAATTTGGAACGAGGCGGAGAAGAGTTAGAAGAGTTTGAAGAATTGGAAGAGTTAGAATGAGACAGCTTAGATTGAGATGGCTTCTTGGTTGGAGACTCTAGGTGACCCTTTTGCTTTTGATAATTGGTGGGACCGACCTTTGAGTTTTGATCTCTTTTGTTCTCAGAACCGAACCTTTGCTTTCGGTTGATGTAGTTCTCTAAACCGAACTTCTGCTTTCGGTTGGAGTCATTCTCAGAACCGAACCTTTGCTTTCGGTTGGAATCATTTTCTGAACCGAACCTTTGCTTTCGGTTGATGTTTTTCTCCGAACCGAACCTCTGCTTTCGGTTGTTGCAATTCTCTTGCGATTCAACAGGATTTTTCTCAAACTTTAGGTTCTTGTCTTGATGTGAGAAATAAGCATTCTGGGATTGCCAGAACTGTTTTCTCTCAGAGAGATTCTTCCTCTATCTTTGATTCCTTTGACGTTTTTGATTTCTCATCTGCTTCGGTTGATGATGGATGTTGGCTTTCGGTTTCGGTTTTTCTATAGCTGGTTCACTCAGATGAAGTTTCACTTGAAGATGTGACTTCTTTTGCCGGGCTTCCTTTTTCTTGAGGAATGTCTTTTGTACCGCTAGTACTTGGCACATCAAAGTTATCAGGCTTATTCAAGGGTTCTGGCACGTATCTGCCTTTGCTTTTCCATGAGGTCCTTTCAGACAAACCTACTGTTTCATCAGCATTATCGATTGGAGCTGACCAGAAGAACTCATCGCAGCCATCAGCATTGTCTTCGTTAACAATTGTTGTGAGTTCAGCAGTCTGATGTTCGGTTACGCCTGTAACCTTGTATACCTGATTTGGTGTGGTTCGGACCTTTTGATATACAACTGCCTTCTCTGTAAGAATCGGGGACTTTTGTTGGGACATACGAGCGAACTCCACTGAATTTTCTAAAATTAGATTCTTGTGGTTTTCAGGTTCGCTTTATACAAATTCTGAACAGTCAACCGTGTCCTCTACATAAATTTCACTCATATTGTCGTCCTCATTAAGCTCAGATGCATTTTCAACATCAATTTTATTTTCTGAGCTCAAGTTGGGGTGTAAAGAGTCAAATTTTTGTATGGTTTCGGTACTCAGTTTCAGTCTATCATTTTCATCCAAAAGGTTTTTAAGCATGTCCTTATGGTCCTTGGATTTAATGAAAGATTCTATTTTGTCCAGTCCATACATATAGGTCGGATTAACGTCCTCAGATGATATCACACTCTCATAATTATACACTTCAGCATCAATTTCATCTTCCTTAAACTCAAGTAAGGGCAAAATCATGCGATGAATCTTTTGTCCTATTTCACAATCCAAATGTAGTTGAGTAATATTAGTGTAAATACGTTTAGCAATCAAACAAAAAACATTTCGCTGTTTTAAAAGCTTTAAATTGTCTCTTTGCAAATAAATGTTTTCATCTTTTGTTTTGATTAACTCTGATTCCTTCAGTTCGATCCACATCCGCCGTTCCTCGCTCTTCGAAGACACCCTGCTTAATTGGTCAGTTAGGTTAGAATTGGTGACTCGAGTTTGAGTTAAACTGCTATCTTGATGAGAGATTCTTGAATTAACACTTTTTAGTTCTTTTTCATATGAGCATTGTGGGACTTTAAACGAGAAAAAAATCGATTGTACCTTCTTAATCAGTTCATCGAGCTCATTGAACTGCACGCTGAGCGGTTTGGCTGTAAAGCACATATCCTGTTGCTCCTTTGGTTCATTACTCCCACCATCAGTGTTGTATCCCCTCATCTGAGATACGTCAGACACCATCAAGCACCTTCCTCCACTGCTTTCTTCTTTAGCCACACAAGCCTTTCCATGAGAAGGCTTCCTCACTTCATCGTCTTCAGAGTCGGCTGACCAAACCTCCACGCCACCGAACTCATCATCAGCGACCGAACCCTGCACAATTAGAGCATTCATAGAAGGGTTAGCGGTAGATTTCTTCTTTCTGATCTCATCAAGCTTTTTCTGCAGCAAAGCTTCTTCATCCTTTTTCTCATCCTTTTCAGCCATCTTTTTAAGGACACAATCCTTTGCATAGTGGTTCTTTCCCCCACAATAGTAGCAGCTTACTCCAGAATCACCCTCAACCTTCGGTTCCTTCTTTGATTCTTCAACCTTCGGTTCATCTTTAACCTTTTCAGAACTGTAACTCCCCTGCCAATTTCGGTTTTTGTTGGTGGGGAATCTCTTTTTGATGAACCTCTTGGGGTTAGACACCATCATAGCATAATCCTCAGAAGTGAGGTCATAATCCTCCAAGTTGAGGTCTTCGTCCTCCATCACTGCTTTGCTTTTGGACAGGAGGGCCAACGAACCTAGGCTTGAAACCACATTCTTCTCCTGCAACACGATCTTCTCCTGAGATTTCAAGATGCCCACCAGTTTCGCCAAAGAGTAGGATTTAAATTGCTCGTGGGCTTTAACTGTGGACACAACTGCTCTCCACTCGGATCTGAGACCGTTCAAAAATGTAACCTTCTGCTCAATAAGCTTCCTTTCGATGTCATGCTTGATCATCTTGCTAAGAAGATGATTGAAGCGATCGAATGTTTGGGTCACAGTTTCTTCGGCTCCTTTCTTGAATTCACCAAACTCGGAGAGGAGTAAGGTTTGAATGGAGTGTTCAAGATCTTCGTCTGTGGAGTACAATTCACGTAGTCTGTCCCATATCTCTTTGCCGTCGTGCATGAACTCACCAGCCTGAGAGTATCGGACTGAAGGGCGAATCTGATCAATCTTAACGCCTTGATATTGCACTGAAATTTATCTTTTTCATCTTGCGCAATATCTTTAACATCTTTCAGAAGATCATTATACTCCTTTTGAGTTTTAATAATCCTTGAAGTTGCAGAATGAGAAAACGGTCCAGAAACAATTGCTTCCCAGATGAGGTATCCATTATCCTCAGATCCTATAACATAATCTTCAAAGTGATGCGCCCAGACTTCATAATCATGGGTGTACAGGATGGGAATCTTCGTTGTTGATCCAATGCTGTTCGAAATATTAATAGGGTTGGATTGCGACTCGTCCATAATGATCGAATAACCTGTTCAAAGATCAGACTTGTAATAAATCAAATTAGGGCAAAACAATAAATATCGAGATACGTCAATAATGAGATGACGACTCAATAAATATCAGTAATTGCGGAATAACCCTAATCGAAACCTTTTTCACAGAAAAGAAGTGTATCGATTACACAACCTCCTGCTCTGATACCAATTGATAAGTTTAAATCTAAACTTGAAGATCGATTAGATCTATAAAACAGGTAAAGAAATAAATAAGTAAACAGCAAGAACACTTGAATGAATCAAACGTGTCGAATGATTAATATACAATCCTCAGAAGAGCTCGATAAAGAACTTCTACTGTAGAGGATTAGGGTTTACACGAACGATGAAAGAAATCTGTAATGCTATCGTAATGCTATCAATCGATCTATCAAACGTTAACCTAATATGCATGCAAGCACATTATTATATACTAACACTATCAGCTCACGGTTGGACAGGCCAAACCGGAGATCAAAACAATGGACTATTAACCGAGTCCAATGACGTAATACAAAATAAACCTGCTACCCAACAATACTGAAATATTATTCGTATTTTGTTTTTTCTGTTATAGTTTTCAAGCTCGGGGAGCTCGGTGTTGCTGCTGAGGACACAAAGGATAAGATTGTTAATTTTCTTTCTCTCCCGGAGGAAGATAGATCTCTCAGACTTGATCAGTCCAATATCTAAGAGGGATCTTCCTACACAGCTCCTATGGTTATAGCTATATCTTTCTTTCATTTTGATTTGAATCGTTGTCTTAGGATCTTCGATCTCATTTGGATTCTTGTTTCTTGCATAGGTTCCAGGATTGTCTGCTCAAGTGCTCGCTTTGCTTTGATTGACCTTGAGGATGACATGACTAGTGGATTGGTCAGGATCAAGCTGGAGAAGCCCTCTGTTTTGCCTCCTTCAAAGAAATCCCAACTTGACCTAATTGTGAAGAATCTAGGATCCCGAAAGAGGAAGACTTCTGAGGCCACAGATTCCAGCCTAGAGAACGTCAGCATCGAGGATGCTCTTGGGAAGCTGACCTCATTTTCCCAGACTGTAAGTTTCCTACGTATAAGAATTATTTATGTTAGTTTATCATACCTATTTTTTCTTTTGCTCATGTTGCGTTTCTTTCAGGTCTCCACTCATGTTTCTCACTTCACCAATGATCTCAAGATCCGTGCTGAGAAAGCTAAGTCTACTTTAAAAGAGTAAGAGGAAATCTGGAGGACCACCAATGAGGATCTTCTTTGGATGGTGGAGTTGTTGAGCAAATAGAAGGCTGAGAAGGAGGAGGAGCACTCCTTGCGGAGGTGATTGTCGATGTGAATGCAAGTGTTGCGGTGGCTATCCTGGAGGCTAAGATCAAATTGGCGGAGGATCTTAAGCATTCAGGATCCTGGAATGTAGTAGGATGGCACGAGGCACTAGCCAAACTAATTGGAAAGCATGTAACCACTGCTAAGGATCCTGCATTGCAACCAGAAGTGGAGAAGGAGGAGAAGAAGGCCGATGATGACCAGGCTAAGGTCTAGGCCTTTTAGGTGGTTAGGGTAGTGTAGTTTATTGACGTAACCATTTGACTCCTGTAGGTCTGTAAGCCTTTTATTTTGAATAGAATGGCTAATCTTTCCTTTATCTTTCTATGTTTCCTTTACCTGCATAACATGTTACTAAGATCTTTGCGTAGTTAGGATCCTAAAAACAGTGAATAATTTCAAGATAAATTTCTTTTGGAAAATAACAGATAAAATGATTTAATAAGGATTGAATTAGTTAAACAACTATAAGTAACAACTTAAAATAATAAGAACTTACTTTGTTAAGCAATTGAAAATGTTAAAAGTTTCTTTAAAAGTTTGACGACTAACTTGTAATCCTTAAGAGGTTCAAAATTTTTATAATAAAACAAGTATAAAAGAATTTGTTAAGAACTAATTTTGGTAAATCTAAGTGCTTTAAAACTTCTTTAAAGATATCTATTTAAAATAGTAAATGACTCTGAAAAGTTTATAAATCAACAATTGGTTTAGGATCCTGAAAAGTTTAAGATCCTTAATTTTACTTAAAAAATTTCAAATTTAAGAACTAGGAAAGATGGAACCTGATTGTCTTCGAGTTTTTCCTTAAGCTCTATAGGTTTTTCAATCTTAGAATTTACTGAGGACAAATCTCAACTTAGGATCGCTGTTGACTTCTGATGATAAGATTCTTATTGACGAGGATCCTTAATGATAAATCATACGGGGGAATTCCCTTCTTAGGATAGCCTTTTGAGGTTATAAACCTTGACAAAATTCTTGGGTAACACCATAAGTTCCATTGATAACATGTTAATGTTATATACTTGGGAGGATCCCAACTTGTGACATATTTCATGGGAAAGATCCCTACTTATGCTAACATGAGAATGTTATGATTCATGTGTATTTTCTAGGGAAAGATCCTAACGTGTGATAACATGAAGATGTTATAAACCTTATGTAATTTCTGGGGTAAGATCCCAATTTTAGATAGCATGAAAATGTTATAAGCCCTAAGGATCTTAACTTATGTTCAAAGATAAGAGGGTTGCCAAGCTACTGCATCGTGGAATGATCCCCTTATTCGTATCCCATAGTTAGATATTGTGCGCTCAAGCAAGGTGCATAAACCTTAGTTCGTGTGAAAAAGGTAATTAGCTCTTTAAACCTTAGAGGGGATTAAGTACCCTTAAGTGTAGGAGAGATGATCAGTCTCTAGTTTGTGTATATGATAGTTTAAAGATCATACCGTTGATATAATGCAATTGTCCAAGTGTTAAGATGCTAAGATCTTCGTGTGTCAAGATCCTTATGTTTCAGGATCTTCAACCTTGAGGATCCTTATGTTTTAGGATCATTGCTTATGGAGATCCTTAGATGCACGTTGTTCTTCATAGCAAACATTAGCTACGGGTGGGTGTTAGTCTAGCTAACGCCCCTCCGATGCTTAAGTTAGTAATGTATTCGGGGAGAAAATAAGTAATGATGAAAAGTTTAAGGTAAAGAGCATGTGCACCTTAGTTTTGTTGAAGATCAATTGATCTTATTTACATATAGTATGCTTTGAGATGTATATCATTCCAGGTTCTCCGAAAAATGTCTGCTTCGAGTGTTGCTAGCCAATATGCTCCTTTTCTTGCTTCAGCATCTATGAGATATGGTATTTCCCACTTAGGAGCTAATTTACATGCACTAGGATCCTTGCCTCCTTGGTGTTTTGGAATATTTTCCTTAATACCAAGTATCCTATTTGGAATCTTCTGACTTTTTTGTTCTTGTTGTAAGCCTTGGTGATCCTTTGTTGATGAGAAGCAATGCGTATCTTGGCAAGATCTCTGAGTTTGTCAACATTGTCAAGATCCTGGCTAGGATCTTGTAATTGTTTTCTTGATTTTGGGGCAAGTATCTTGCTGTCAGGATCACTACTTCGGCACGGATCGTTACTTCTATCCTAAACACCAAGGAGTAGGGGGCCTGACATGTGCCTACTTTGGAAGTAGTCCTATCTACCCATAGGACAAAAGGAAGCTCTTCTTCCCATCTTCCTTTCTTTTCATCTAGCCTTTTCTTTAAGTTGTTTACTATGATCTTGTTGCTAGATTTTGCTTGACCATTAGCTTGGGGATGAACAAGAGTGGAAATTATCATTTTCATTCCCCAACTCGGGCAAAAGTCTCTTGTCCTCTTATGAATTGGGATCCATTGTCACATATGAGTTCAGCAGGGATCCCAGACCTGGTCAAGATATTACGATTAATAAATGAGACTACCTCTTTGTCTCTAACATGAACGAAGGCTTTAACTTCGATCCACTTCGAGAAGTAACCAGTCATTAACAACATGAAGACTTTTACTCCTGGAGCTATTGGTAATTTTCCTACTATATCCATTCCCCATTTCATGAATGGCCATGGAGATATTATAGCATATAGAGGTTCCGTCGGTTGATGTAGGATGTTTGTAAGTATTTGGCAAGCATCACACTTTTGAGCATGTAGAAAAGAACCTGTCTTCATGGTTGGCCAATAGTATCCTGTTCTCAATACCTTGGAGCATAAGGATCTTCCCCATTGTGATTGCCATAGTCTCCTTCGTGTATGTTCTTCAAGACTTCTGCAGCTTCAGGATCTTCCAAGCATTTGACGTATGGACATGCCATAGAGTTTTTATAGAGTTTACCTTGGGTTATTATGAATCATGAGACTCTTATTTTGATTGCTCTTTCAATTTTTTCTTCTGTTGAGATTGTTCCATTTTGGAGATACTCCATAATTGGTTGGATCCAAGATCGTGGACTTCTTTGAGGATCCTGTTCGTCGGGATCCCTTTAAGGAGGGATCTGAGGGTCAGGATCTTTGATGGCTACTACACTTATTGGTTCTTCAGGATCATCCGGTTTGTCAGAAAGGGCTTCTATAGCTGGAGTTATTATGTGGGTTATAGGGATCTTCATTTATGGCGGGATCCTTAAGGAGGATCCTAAGTTTGTTAATGCGTCTACTTCTGTGTTTTCTTCTTTGGGAACTTGGGTTAGGCTAAATTTTTCAAAATCAAAGGCTAATTTTTTGTTGATCTTGAGGTATAATGCTAATCTTTCACCTTCCACTACATAAGATCCATTGAAGTGATTAGTTAATAATAAAGAATCAAAAAATACCTGAAAATCCTTGATTTGAAAATCATTAGCTAGTTGTAGTCCCATGATGAGTGCTTCATATTCCGCTTCGTTGTTGGTTGTGTTGAATTCACAACTAACTACATGGGGTAGGATGTCCCCCTGTGGCGATTTTATTATGATCCCTAGCCCGGTTACATTTTGGTTTGAAGCTCCATCCATGAATAATGTCTATTTTCACAAGTTTTCATCTTCTAGGAGTTGTTTAGCTTCAACGTCTACTTCATTTTTTAGATCATCACTAAAGTCAGCCATAAAGTCTACTAATGCTTAGGACATTATGGCGGATCTTGGCTCATATTTGATGTTAAACATGCTTAAATTCACTGACCATTTTTCCATCATTCCCGACATATGTGGTTTTCTCATCACATTCTTAATAGGATAATTTGTTTTCACATGTATGATATGTGTATCAAAATAATGTCTTAATTTAGTAGAAGCAATTACTAATGCAAGAGTGAATTTTTCGAGATGAGAATACCTGGTCTCAAGATCAAGAAGACTTTTACTTATATAGTAGATAGGATGTTGGTCTCCGTTAAGATCCTTTGCTAGGACAACACTTACCACACTTGAAGATATTGAGAGGTAGAGGAGAAGTGGTTCTCCATCTATAGGCTTCACCAGAAGTTGCACGGAACCTAAGTATCCTTTGAGTTACTAAAAAGCTTCTTCGTGTTTGTCGGTCCATTTAAACTTCTTGTTCTTCATCAAGATATCATGGAAGGGCTTACACCTTTTTGAGGATCTTGAAATGAACTTGTTGAGTGCTGCTACTCTTCCGGTTAGCCTTTGGTTGTCTTTTGTTGAAGATGGATATTTTAGCTTGATGATTGCTTTGATCTGCTCCAAGATTGCTTCTATTCCTCTCTTTATTACCATATACCTAAGGAACTTTCCCGACTTCATCCCAAAGTGGCATTTAGACGGATTCAACTTCATGTTGTATTCGTCTAGAATGTAGAAGGGTTCTTTGAGATCCCTAAGATGATCTTCAGCTTTCATGGACTTCAGCACCGTGTCCCAGTTCACCAGTGTTTGATATGTTGCACCTCCATTTTTAAGACCAAAAGGCATTGCAATGTAACAATATATACCTGTTGGTGTTATAAATTCTTTATCTTCTTGATCGGACGGTTCCACCTGAATTTGTTGGAACCTTGCTGAAGCATCCATGAAGGTTAAGAGTTCCTGGCTAGCCGTTGCATCTATCATGGAGTCGATGTGTGGTAGAGGAAAAGGATCTTTAGCACATGCCTTGTTAAGATCCGTGTAGTCTAGACATACTCGCCACTTTCCATTTTTCTTCTATATGATAACTACATTAACTAGCCATCTCGGGAACTTCACTTCTTTGATCATCCCTGTCTTTAGGAGCTTTTCCACTTTTTCTTGGATGATCTGATTCCTTTCGGGTGCAAAATTCCTTCTCATTTGATGTATTGGTCTGAAAGAAGGATCAATATTAAGTTTGTGAGTGATAATACTCTTGTCTATACCTGTCATATCTTCGTGTTTCCATGCGAACGTCTTGCTTACGGTTCGAAGGAAGTTTAACAGGTCTTGCTCAATTTTCTCGGGTATTGAGGATTCTATGAGGACTTTGGCTTGAGGATCCTTGTTGCTTAGGGGTGTCACACCCCCAAACCGGAATGGTGGAAACGTTTCGGGGCGGAGGACGTCATGTAAAGTATCACAACAATTGCATCATAGTAATCAAAGTAAACACGACCATTACATTAAATATATACGATATTTACATCTGTATGACAACAAAATGTATAACAAAAGTATAAAAGACGCGACTCTAAGAGCTCCGTCTTCTCAAAACCTATGGGTGTACCTGTCGACCGGTTCCTTGAATACAAGTGGTTTTGAAAGTGTATCAACATTTAAGTTGGTGAATTCATAAGAATGTTTTTGTAAAGAAATCTTGTCTTTGAGTCTAAGAAAATTTTTGTATGTTTCTCAAGAAAATCAAATATTTTCTTTTGTAGTGAAAAGTAGTCTTATACCTTAAGACCAAAATGTATGTTCGTTACTGTATTCTGTAATTGTATATGAATATCTTTGTATGTATGTCTGGATACCACCAACTATTTTGTAACGTGTTGTTGTGTATGAAAAATCTTGTATGAAATTAGATATCACCAGTAATTATGTATACTAATGTACTTTATGAAAACCTTTGCATGAAATCCCTAGATACCACCAGTAGTATATAGAATTGTTTTGTGTGAAAACCCTAGCTACCATCAGTAATGTATAGTATTGTTCTGTATGAAAACCCTGGCTACCACCGTTTATGTATTGTAGTTTTACTACTTAAAATAAAACCATGTGTTTGTATTCCCTGTAATCCTCTAGTTGTATTGTATAGTAGTTCTATTAATTAAATTAAAACTATTGAAGAATTGAAATCCGGTAAACAAAATTGTTAGTTTATAGTGTTGTGAGTTTCATATAACCATGCTTGATATGCCCTAGTGACCTCTACGACGTTCTTCAGGCATCGAATGTTATGATATTTGTCACCCTAGGCATGCTTGCCTAACTGTAGCTAGCAGGTCGGGTGTGGGATTGTCAGTCTCGTATAGATATATACACAAATCTCACGCTCTCCCTCCAGGAGACTCTGGTTATACTGTATAGGATTTAGTTCCGTACCCTGGAGGATACAATTGAAGTAGTGCCTCACAACCCAGTATTAACTAGTTTACGTGTAGTGTTGTAGTGTTCTCTTGTACTTGAAAATGAATGTATAACCTTGTAGTAATGTACTTGGTAATGTAAAATAATTATACTTAAATAATTATTTAGTAATGCATCCCTTATACCTGGGAAATAATAGAGTGTTAGATAAACTATATGTACCATAGTTTATTTGTTTGTTTCAAAGTAATGTTCTTGAACTAGTAAAACAATGTAATGTATCCCAAACTATACCTATTATTGTTTAAAAGTATGTTCTGTATTGTACTGAACACTTTGCAATTTAGATTTATGTATGAAAACACCCTTATGCTCGACATGGTACAAAAAAGGCTAAAATATCTAAATATTTTATGGAAATGTAATGAAATCTCTATTTGTATCAATTACAAAGGTTTTTGAAACTATTGAAATCATTGGTATAAAAACACAAAAGTCCTTGTGTTTTACTTGTATTCCCCCCTTAATATATTAGAAAACAGTGACAATGTAGCGGTAAGAACTCACAGTTGTTTATGTGTACGTGCTGGACAACAAGACTGGTAAGATGACCCTCGAGTTGACGTACGTGGAATTAACAGTATCCTAATAATATTCAACACATAATTGTATTTAAAATAGAGAAACCAATAATTAAAGTGTTAGAAAACACTTGTTTTGTGAAAGGGATAATTACCGAAAATTGTTTGAAGTGTTAGAATCGGTTTTCGGTCTAGTCAGGTTCTCGGTCTGATGAGTTTTTGGCCGAACACAGGGTTTCGGTCACTTGAGGATTTAAAGGATGTTCTTGGTGTTCTTGAGGAAAAATATGAAGATTCAAATGATTAATCTTGAAGGTATCAATGTTCTTAGACGATACTTAAGAGAGAAATGAGAGTGTTTTCGAGTGAAAAAACGAGGAAATGACTAAGTTTTTGGGTGGAAAATATATATATATATATATATATATATATATATATATATATATATATATATATATATATATATATATATATATATATATATATATATATATATCAAGGGGTGTTTTCGGTTGGAAAGAGGGTTCTCGGCCGAAATCATGTTTTCGGTCCGAGGGTTTGCTGTCCGAGGGTTCTCGTCCGAAAAAAGGGAGTTTTCGGTCCGAGGCTTCTTGGTTCCGAAGGGGGAAAATGGTGATTTTTGAGTGTGTTTTATTCCGAAAACTTATATAAATATTATTTATATAATTTAAATTTAATCTAACCCTTAATATCTTAATAGAATAAATAAAACATAAATTTTATTTAAAGGGTTTTGACTTTTATTGAATTAAAAAATAACATGTTACATTATCCTCTGTTAGAGGGAATTTTGTCCTGAAATTCTTTCTATAGTGAATACATCATGGACATTAGAAAAAGATGTCAGTACTTTTGTTGCATTTGATCTTCTCGCTCCCAAGTGAATTTAGGTCCCGGCTTCGCATTCAAGCGAACCTTCACTATCGGTATGTGAGTTTGTTGAGTTTGTTTGACTTCCCTATCCATGATTTCTACTAGTTCTTCAATGAAGTTATGATTCTCGTTTATCACGATTTCATCGAGTGGAATCACGGGAGTCTCGTCGGTTAGACACTTCTCTAGATTTGACACATGAAAGACAGAATGCATGTTACTAAGTTTTTGTGGTAGACAGAGTTTATAAGCTACTGGGCCAATTCTAGCAAAAAAGTTTCTTGAGATACATATACATCTTATCTGAACTTGGGTGAACGGAGTATCGAGTTTTGTGGGCGTCATTCATGACAACATCTTTGTACCCACCGAATCTTGGTGTCCAGATCCGGTTCATGAAATAACGAACCTCGTCACCCTTGATTTCGACCTTCTTCTCCATTTCTCTTAAGGCTTCATCTGCCACATTCTTGGGCTTTAAGGCTTCCAACTGAGCCTCTTTGATTTTCGTGGAAAAATACAAATGAATGGTCATGGTTAGTGCCTTCACCCTACGACCTGAGTACTCCTTTCGACTAAGGGCATCTGCTACTACATTGGCTTTACCAGGATGATAGAGAATTTTGCATTCGTAATCATTGAGTAGCTCTACCCATCGTCGCTATCTCATGCTAAGTTCCTTCAGATCAAAGATGTGTTGAAGGCTTTTGTGGTCGATGAAGATTGTGCACTTGGTACCTTAGAGGTAATGTCTCCATATTTTTAGAGCAAAGACCACTACTCCTAAATCAAGACCGTGAGTGGTGTAGTTAACTTCATGCGCCTTCAGCTGTCTAGAGGCATAGGAGATAACCTTTCCTTGCTGCATAAGCACACAACCAAGCCCCTGATTGGACACATCGCAATATACAATGAAATCTTCTATCCCTTCTGGAAAAGACAAGATAGGTGCGTTGCACAGGGCTTGCTTCAATGTCTGGAACACAATGTCTTTCTTTTATCCCCAGCTAAAAGTTACACCCTTTTGAGTCAGGGAAGTAAGAGGTTTATCAATTTTGGAGAAGTTTTATATGAGTCTACGTTAGTAGCCAGCAAGTCACAAAAACTGACGGATTTCTGTTGGCGTTCTGGTAGTTGAACAGTTCTCGATTGCCTTTATTTTGGAGGGGTCCACGTGTATGCCTTCTTCGGCGATCACGTGACCAAGGAAATTGACCTTCCTAATCCAAAACTCGCACTTTGAGAATTTAGCATAAAGGTTTTCCACCTTTAAAGTTTCTAAGACTTGTCTCAGGTGCTGGCTATGTTCTTCCTTACTTCGTAAGTAAATGAGTATATCATCTATGAAGACTATCACGAATTTGTCTAGGAAGGGACAACATACCCTGTTCATTAAATCCATGAACACTGCGGGTTCGTTGGTTAGACCAAAGGGCATTACTACAAATTCTTAGTGACCATAACGAGTTCTGAATGCTATCTTGGGAATGTCATTCTTGTGAACTCGCAATTGGTGATACCCCGATCTTAGGTCTATCTTGAAAAATTAGCTAGCTCCTTGGAGTTGATCAAAGAGGTCATCTATTTGTGGAAGAGGGTATCGGGTCTTATTGGTAAGCTTGTTCAGCTCATGGTAGTCTATGGGCATTCGGAAAGATCTATCCTTCTTCTTAACAAACAAGACTGGTGCTCCCCTAGGTGAGAAGCTTGGTCTAATGAATCCTTTACTGAGCAGTTCGTTGAGTTGGCTAGATAATTCATGCATCTCTACGGGAGCTAGACGATATGGAGATTTGGCCACAAGTGTAGCCCCAGGAATTAAGTCGATTCAGAACTCGACTTGGCGCTCAGGAGGAACTCCTTGAAGATCTTCGGGGAAGATAGCATGAAACTTGTAGACTTCAGTGATGCTCTCGCGGTCTTTAACTTGTTTTTCATTCACAACAAGAGCTAGGAATGTTTGACACTCCTTTCTCATGTAGTTTTGGGCTTTGATGCACGAAATGATGCGAAGGTTTGTACTGGGTTTCTCGCCATACATAATGAGGGCTTCGTTATTTGGCAGATTAAGGTGAATGGCTTTTTCGTAACAAAGAATATCAACACGATTGGGGCTCACCCAATCCATGTCGATGATGATATCAAAACTTTTTATGGGGACCGACATGAGATCGATAGGAAAGGAATAGTCATTTAGAGTGAGGGTACAACCTATGAATATGTTGTTAATTTTTTCTTTCTTTCCATTAGCTATTTCAATAGTGAATGTTTCGGTTAAATGTTGTGATTTGTGTTTAAGTAAGTCCTTGAATTTATGGATGACAAAACTCCTATTTGCACCACTATCAAATAGTATGCATGCATAAGTGTTATCGAGTAGGAACATACCCGTGACTACGATAGGATTAGATACTACTTCCTCCTGACCCATTGTCAGTACTCTCCTTGTGTTGCCAACATTTCTTGTGTAACATCACCATTTTCACAGCCAAAAAAGACCAATTTTGTTTATGCTTTGTTTGAAAATCAGAGTAACATTTTAAATGAAAGCGTTGTGGAAATTGCCCCAAAACAAAATATGATAAAGATTTATCAAAAGCATTTCCATAGAAATGTATTTCATTAAAAAGACTCAAGATGTCATGTTCGATACAGATCATAAGCATAAACAATACAACATAGGCCTTACTACATTATTCCGGTTTATAGGCCTAAAATCCCTTAATCTCTCATCCCAAGACATCACATCTATGATCATGTGCCACTACCTCTAATACAAGAAACTAAATGGGTCAGGCTTGGGAGCCTGGTGAGTACATAGGATTTTCAACCCACAATAAATAGGCTTATTAATTTCATGACTCAACAATAACCCGATTACCCATTCCTGTTATCCTCTCATTACGTCCCCAAACACCTATCATAAGGGACCTAGCCTAAGGATCATCATTGTGATGGACACTACTGCTAAGGGGATTCCTTAGCATTAAATGTCCTTAAGGCAACCATGTGGGGGATGGAGTACACCTGGTGAGCACACAGTTCAAATAAGCACACAGTTCAAATAAACACTTATAGGTTGCGAGCCTGCTAGCGTTCCACTGGACTGTCTAGAATAGCCCGTGGCCGTCATCTATACTCCGCTAGATGACTGGATCATCAATAACATCTATAACGAGGCCTCTCATCATTTTATTTTGTCACACAGCAACTATTACATTTACCCATGTTTTACCCAACACATTTCGTAGATATAAAATACATATAAAGTTTAAATCATTTAAAACATGTATAAAATTTTTCATCTAATATAGATAGCAAGTATATAGATAATATGCACACACAACATGTAATTTATATAAAATACTTCATATCTATGTGTAAGCTGAAAGTAACTATGCACTCACCTGACTAGGTGGTGACTCTGCACTTGAACATCGTTTCGTCATCTCAAAATAATTTTCCCTTGACAAAACCTAGTATCAATACCACTAGGGTTTAGTCTAACGTTAACCGCGACTAATTAATACTCTAGCTATTATTATTATTATTATTATTATTATTATTATTATTATTATTATTATTATTGTTATTATTATTATTATTATTATTATTATTATTATTATTATTATTATTTAAGCGTTAAACAACACTCTATATAACTCATAATAATAGCCTAAATAATTATTTTAAGGACCTAATAACATTACTATATTTATTTAAAAGTTATATTAAAAATTTCTTAGGCGTAGCTCACTTACAATGGATTTTAAAGAAAACCGGGCTTTGCTTGGAGCAGCGTTTAGAAACCGAAAGACCCTTTTTCTCGGGACTCCGGGAGCCTCGGGGCTTCCTTTGGGTGCTAGGGGTTTTCCTAGGGTTTAGGGGGGTTAAAATGGGTTAGAGAGAGAAATTAGTGAGAGAAAGAATGAGTTTTGGTGTGATTTCCTCGGTAGCCTTCGCAACCCTTTTATAGGCGCAACTCCTCGGACGAACGCTGGGCGTTCAGCAAAGCTACGCTGGGCGTAGCTTCGGATAGGGTCGAGCTACGTCCAGCTGTCTTGCACTTCGGAAGAGGATAAGGACCGATTGTACGCTAGGCGTACCAACCTTGGACGCGGGGCGTAGGGAGAAGCGAGGCGACATGGCGTGATCCGAAGGGTGCTCTACGATCAGCGATGGACGGATGCGATGAGGCCACGTCATCCATCTCGCATCAGACTTTGTGATTTCGATTCCAATCTTCAAAAATTCGTATCTTCCTCATACGAGCTCCGTTTTTGTCGTTCTTTATATCCACGTGAAGGCGGGAACGTACTCTACAACTATTGTTTCGACTCCGTCAGCTAATTTTGAATTTATTTTAATTATGAATATTATTAATAGGCCGGGACAGGATTGGTCCGTTAAAAAGTCATAACTTCTTCATCCGACGTCCGTTTTCGTCTGTCTTTTTATCGACACGATGCTATTAACGAGAACATCGATTGTTTTGGCCGTGTCGGCTGAAAACCTCTCGATCTAATATTCGAACTTCGGGTTGTACATTGCTAACACGAAACTTCGAAAAATCATAACTTCTTCATACGAAGTCAGATTTGGGTGTTCTTTTTATGGAAGCTCTCGGTTTAACGTTTTCTACGACTTTCGTTTAGATCGCTAAAGCTAAATATTGATCTATCGTAAGTTCACTATTTACGCTTCCTGGTATCGTGCCGATTCCGTCGTGAAACTTCGACGGGTCATAACTTCTTCGTTATAACTCGGATTTCGGCGTTCTTTATATCCCCGGAATCCTTATTTCGACCACTACAACTTTATGTAAAGATATCAGGTTTATCTTACACTTTAATTTTGACGCTTATTTTTATTCTTTATTTATTACACATTTGTAAATAAGTAATAAGCATATAAATACACATAATTCACATAGTATTCAAATATATAATCTTTATTAATTCAAAAGAGTTACAATCTTAGCCCTGAAACACGGGCGTTACAATTCTCTCCCCCTTAGGATGATTCTGTCCCGGAATCATGTATCAGCAAACAGATGTGGGCAGCGACTCATTATGTCACTTCCTGTTTCCCAAGTGAGATTCGGCCCATTCGAATGTTTCCATCGGACTAGCACTAAGTCGACCATCTTGCGTCGTAGCTTCTTAGTCTTACGGTCAACAATTGCCTCAGGCTCTTCGATTAGCCTCTTATTCTCATCCATTCTTAACTTTGAGATCAGGATTATGTCGGGAACTTCTCCCGTGAACATCCTTAAATAACACACATGGAAGGTGTTATGAATACCATATAGTTCTTTGGTTAATTCGAGTTTGTAGGCTTGGTTCCCAATCTTCTGAAGAACTTTGAACGGTCCGATAAACCTTGGACTCAACTTTCCTCATTTCCCGAATCTTATAAGTCCACGGTGAGACTTTAAGCAAAACTGAATCCCCAACTTCGAAGGTCATCGGTTGTCTTTTCTCTTCAGCATAGCTCTTCTGACGATCCTGAGCTGCTAACATCCTTTCCCTAATCACTTTCAACTTCTCAGCAGTCTCATGGACTATCTAGGGGCCCACAAATTGCTTTTCTTCGGCTTCAAGCCAGCAAGATGGCGTACGACACTTCTGTTCGTACAAATCTTGTTAGGGCGCCATCTTAATGCTCGAGTGGAAACTATTATTGTAGGAAAATTCTACCAGAGGTAAGTGCTTGTCCCAGTTACCTTGGAATTCTAGGGTAGATGCTCTCAGCATATCTTCCAGTGTTTGAATCGTTCTTTCGCTCTGGCCATCAGTCTGCGGATGGTAAGCTGTACTCAAACACAACTTTGTACCTAATTCCTCCTATAGACTTTTCCAGAACCTTGACGTGAAACGACTATCACGATCCGATACAATCGTAAGAGGAACACCGTGAAGTCTTACTATCTCCTTCACGTAAGCATTTGCGAGCTTATCCATAGACCACCTCTCGTTGACTTCTATAAAGTGTCCACTCTTAGTGAAACGATCCACGACTACCCAAATCATGTCATGACCGTTCTTCGTCCTGGGCAGTTTATTCACAAAATCAATGGTGATGTCTTCCCATTTACCCATGGGTACATGTAAAGGTTCTAAACTCCCATATGGTTTCTGATGTTGTGCCTTAACCCTTGCACATGTCACACACTCGGCCACATACTTCGCAACATCGAGTTTCATCATCAGCCACCAATAGTAGGGTTTTAGGTCCGTATACATTTTAGTGCTGCCGGGATGAATCGAGTACATTGTCTTGTGCACTTCTTTCATCAAAAGATCTCTTATTCCTCCTGTCTTAGGTACCCAAACCGAATCTTGGAATACCTTCAGTCCTAGACGGTTTGTACCGAACGCCAACGTTTTTCCTAAACGTTCTTCTTTTCGGTCATTCTTCTTTGAAGCTTCTTCTAGAGCTTTCCTAATGCTTTCCACAATCATCGAGATGACTTGAATTCTCAATGCTCTTGGCCTTTTCCTTTCAAGATTGACTTTTCGACTGAGAGCATCAGCGGTAACGTTTGCTTTGTTAGGGTGGTAAAGTATCTCACAGTCATAGTCCTTGAGTAATTCCAGCCAACGTGGTTGTCTCATGTTTAATTATTTCTGATTAAAGAGATACTGGAGACTCTTATGATCAGTGAAAAGCTTGCACTTCGTGCCATGGAGGTAATGCCTCCATATCTTTAGAGCAAAAACTACTACTGCCAACTCCAAATCGTGAGTGGGGTAGTTCTTTTCATGCTCTTTCAATTGTCGAGATGCGTATGCTATCACCTTTTCTCTTTGGGTCAGAACACAATCCAAACCAACTCCAGATGCGTCAATATAGACAGCAAAGTCTTCAACTCCATCGGGTAGAGAAAGTATCGGTGCTTCGCATAACTTCTTCTTTAGCTTCTCGAACGCTTCTTCGTGCTTCTCGCTCCATGTGTATTTAGCTCCTTTATAGGTAAAAGTTGTCAATGGAGCAGCTATCAAAGAAAATCCTTGGATAAATCGTCGATAATATCCAGCTAATCCAAGAAAGCTTCGAATCTCCGTGGGACTCTTTGGACGTTCCCACTTCATTACAACTTCTATTTTTGCTGGGCCAACCATTATTCCCTCCTGGTTAACCACATGACCCAAGAATTGGACTTCTCGGATCCAAAAATCACACTTGGAGAACTTAGCATAAAGCTTCTCCTTTTTCAACACTTCTAATACTTCTCGTATATGCTTGCCATGCTCCTCTTGGCTTTTCGAGTAGATCAGAATGTCGTCTATGAGTACTATCACAGATTTATTGAGGAATGGTTTATAAATCCTATTCATCAAATCCATGAACAATGTTAGTGCATTGGTTAGTCCGAATGACATAAACAAGAACTCGAAGTGTGCATATATCGTTCTAAATGCAGTCTTCTCAATATCCTGATCTCTCACCTTCAGCTGATGATATCCTGACCTAAGATCAATCTTCGAGAAATAGCTTGAACCTTGTAGCTGATCGAATAGGTCATCAATCCTTGGCAATGGATACTTGTTCTTCACTGTTGCCTTGTTTAGCTCTCAGTAGTCTATACACATTCTCATGCTCCTGTCTTTCTTCTTCACGAATAGCACCAGAGCTCCCCAGGGTGATGAACTAGGTCAAATGAATCTATTTTCCAACTACTCCTGAAGTTGTGTCATAAGCTCCTTCATCTCCGTCGGTGCTAATGGATAAGGTGCCTTTGCTATCGGTGTTGTACCTGGTCATAAGTCTATCCGAAACTCAACTTGTTTATCAGGTGGTAATCCGAGAAGATCTTCAGGAAAGACTTCTAGATAATCACATACGACCGGTATATTCTGCACCACCTTCTTTTCCTTCTTAGCATCAATCACAAATGCCAAATATGATGTGCATCCTTTGGATAAACATTTTATGGCTTTCATTAGGGAGATGATTCCAGAATTCACTCTGCGCTTGTCCTCGTAATCCATAAATGACTCCTTTCCAGGGGGATTTACCCTAACTATCTTCTTTCGATATAATATCTCGGCATTGTTGGTGCTAAGCCAATCCATCCCCAAAACGATGTCAAAACCGTTCAATTCTATGGGCAACAACTCTTCGTGGATTCATTTCCATTTAGGGCGATGACTACGTTCTTAATATGATTACTAACAGGTACAAACTTGCCACTGACAACTTCTACAATCAGGGCATTATCAAGTTTTTCTACAGGTAATGCTAGTTTCCCACCAAATTTACACGACACAAAGGAGTAGTTGGCTCCGAAATCAAATAATATATTGGCAGGCAAACCATTTACAAGAAAGGTACCTGAAGCGACGTCTGCTGCCTCCTTTGCAGCTTCGAGAGTCATTTGGAAGGCTCTCACCTTTGGCTTTGGTGGAACGTTGGGCCTTACCGCATCTTTCTGCTTTGGGCAATCCTTAGCAATATGCCCTTCTTCACAGAACTCGTAGCACACCCTCTTTTTTGATGGTGCACTCGTTGGCATAAAGCCCCATTTTCCTATACTTGTAGCAGGTTAGTTCCTTGCTACATTTTCCTAAGTGCTTCTTCTTCTTGCACTTCTCGCACCATTTCGATTCATTTCCTCATCCCCCGAACTTCTTTGAACCGAACTTGCTCTTCTTTTTGTTGGGTTTAGCAGACCCTTCAAATTTCCTCTTCTCGCCAGCCTCAACCTTGTTGGCAGCTCTTCTCTTAACCATATCCTCCATAGACTTGGCAGCCCATATAGCTGCCTCCAGATTATGTGCCTGACGCATTGGCATCGCGTACTCCCATGGAAGTCCCTTTGCGTACTTATTGATTTTCGTCAGCTCATCCAGAACAAGACGCAAGGCAAACTCCATCTTTTCTGTGAAGTTGTTGGTGTATTCATCGATCGACATGCTTCCCTTCTTTAGGTTCAGGAACTGGTTCTCTAGCTCGAGCAAGTTTTGAGGTGAGCAGTACTTTCGTTTGAATTGCACTAGAAACTCTGCCCTTGTCCGTTGCAAGGGCTCATTGGGGCTTAGAGTCTTCCCCAAGGTATTCCAACAACGCACAGTGCCTCCTCGGAACTGGCGTACAGCAAATGTGGTTTGTAGTTTGCCTCTGCAACCACACGTCATGGAAGCTAACTCCATCTCTGAAAGCCAATCCATGACTCTGATCGGATCTTCCTTTCCAGTGATAGTTGATGGCTTGCAAGTCAAAAAATCCTTGTACTTGCATCCATTCCTCTCGACTCTGTCATCCTGGTTGTTTTGTCGAACTATTGGTGGGTCGACTTGACCAACGGTCCCACTGTAGTTCCCCTCCTTAGACTGCCCTTCGATCAACTCGGGCTATTTGATCGGTATGGTACCTTCCTCTCGATTATGTTGGAGCAAATGTCTGGTTTCCTCCATTTGACGATCCAACATCATCTGAATCATTGCTTGCACTCCGCCCATCGTGATTGGCTTGGGAGTGGCTAACTCAACCAGTATTTGCTCAATCACTGGAGGTTGGTTTCTGCTTCCATTCGCAATCCTGGCTCCACAGCGGGTTCTCTTCATTTTGATCTATACACCGAATAAGGTGAATTTAGATCTATATTTAGGATGGTCATTTAAATCATCCTTATCCCTCCGAAACGTTTACATGTTAGTTCTAATATCGTAGTCGTATGTTTAGAATCCTAAACACATAAGGTTTCCAGATCCGGTCGGGAATAGACCATAGATCCGAACAAATAACAACATATCAGGCATACAACATTTAGCACATAAAAGCATTTTAGGCAAAATTCCTAAAATAAGCTAGTGCTCATACCTCACAATCATCACTTAGCATTCTAAGTTCAAGTCTAGAAATCCTACAAATTCCTAGTTCGCTTAAACTAAGGCTCTGATACCAACTGTGACATCCCCAATTTCACGACCAGAAAAGACTGATTTTGTTTATGCTTTGTTTGAAAATCAGAGTAACATTTTAAATAAAAGTGTTGCAGAAATTGTCCCAAAACAAAATATGATAAAGATTTATCAAAAGCATTTCCATAGAAATGTATTTCATTAAAAAGACTCGGGATGTCATGTTCGATACAGATCATAAGCATAAAAAATACAACATAGGCCTTACTACATTATTCCATATTTACAGGCCTAAAATCCCTTAATCTCCCATCCGAAGACATCACATCTATGCTCATGCGCCACTACCTGTAATACAAGAAACTGAGTGGGTCAGGTTTGGGAGCCTGGTGAGCACATATGGTTTTCAACCGACAATAAATAGGTTTATTAATTTCATCAATCAACAATAACCCGATTAGCCATTCCCATTATCCTCTCATTACGTCCCTAAACACCTATCATAAGGGACCTAGCCAAAGGATCATCATCGGGATGGACACTACTGCTAAGGGGATTCCTCAACAATAAATGTCCTTAAGGCAACCATGTGGGGGATTGAGTACACCTGGTGAGCACACAGTTCAAATAAACATGCAGTTCAAATAAACACCTACAGGTTACGAGCCTGCTAGCGTTCCACTGGACTATCTAGAATAGTCTGTGGTCGTCATCTATACTCCGCTAGATGACTGGATCATCAATAACATCTATAACGAGGTCTCTAATCATTTTATTTTCTCACACAACAACTATTACATCTACCCATGTTTTACCCAACACATTTTGTTGATATAAAATACATATATAGTTTAAATCATTTAAAACATGTATATGATTGTTCATCCAACATAGATAGCAAGTATACAGATAATATGCACACACATCACGTAATTTATATAAAATCCTTCATATCTATGTGTAAGCTGAAAGTAACTATGCGCTCACCTGATTAGGTGGTTACTCTGCACTTGAACAACGCTTCATTATCTAAAAATAATTTTCCCTCGACAAAACCTAGTATCAATACCACTAGGGTTTAGTCTAACGTTAACCGTGACTAATTAATAGTCTAGCTATTATTATTATTATTATTATTATTACTATTATTATTATTATTATATAAGTGTTAAACAACACTCTATATAACTCATAATAATAGCCTATATAATTATTTTAAGGACCTAATAACATTACTATAGTTATTTAAATTTATATTAAAAATTTCATATGCGTAGCTCACTTACAGCGGATTTTAAAGAAAACTGGACTTTGCTTGGAGTAGCGTTTCGAAACCAAAAGACCCTTTTTCTCGGGACTTTGGCAGCCTCGGGGCTTCCTTTGGGTGCTAGGGGTTTTTCCTAGGGTTTAGGGGGTTAAAATGGGTTAGAGAGAGAAAGTAGTGAGAGAAAGAATGAGTTTTGGTGTGATTTCCTCGACAGCCTTCGCATCCCTTTTATACGCACAGCTCCTCGGACAACGCTGGGCGTTTAGCACATCTATGCTGGATGTAGCTTCGGATAGGGTCCAGCTGCATCCAACTGTCTCGCACTTCGGAAGAGGATAAGGACTGAAGGTACCCTGGGCGTACCAACCTTGGACGCGGGGTGTAGGGCGAAGCGAGGCGATGTGGCATGATCCAAAGGGTGCTTTGCGATCAGCGATGGACGGTTGCGATGAGGCCACGCCATCCATCTCGCATCAGACTTCGTGATTTCGAAACCAAAATTCAAACATTATTATCTTCTTCATACGAGATCCGTTTTTAACGTTCTTTATATCCACACGAAGGCGGGAACATACTCTACAACTTTTGTTTAGACTCCGTCGGCTAATTTTGACTTTATTTTAAAAATTATATTATTAACAAGCCGGGACAAGATTGGTCCGTTAAAAAGTCATAACTTCTTCATCCGACATCCGTTTTCATTTGTCTTTTTATCGACACGCTGCTATTAACGAGATCTTCGATTCTTGTTTAGGCTGTATTGGTTGAAAACCGCTCGTTCTAATATTCGAACTTCGGGCTGTACACTGATAAGCCAAAACTTCGAAAAATCATAACTTCTTCATACGAAGTCAGATTTAGGTTTTCTTTTTATGGACTCTCTCAGTTTAACGTTTTCTATGACTTTCGTTTAGATCACTAAGGCTAAAAATCGCTCTATGGTAAATTCACAATTTACGCTTACCAGTATCATGCCGGTTCCTTCGCGAAACTTCGACGGGTCATAACTTCTTCGTTATAACTCGGATTTTGGCGTTCTTTATATCCCCGGAATCCTTGTTTCGACCACTACAACTTTATGTAAATCTATTAGGTTTATCTCACACTTTAATTTTGAAGCTTATTTTTATTCTTTATTTATTACACATTTATAAATAAGTAATGAGCATATAAATACACATAATTCACATAGTATTCAAATATATCATCTTTATTACTTCAAAACCGTTACAGTAGTTGACCTGGATCATTACATCATCTAAAATGCTTAGCCCTGAAACACATGCGTTACATCATGCCTTTGGGCAATCCCTCTTGTAGTGCCCGGCTTCACCACACCCATAGCAGGCTTGGCCTACTCCAGCTCTGGGGGTCTGGTTGGTTGGCTATGCTGGTGTCTTGCAGAAACGGGTCATGCGCCCGTTTTTGTTGCAATTACTGCATTGCATCTCATGGCAAGGCCCATGATGATGGAAATTGCATTTGTCACAACCTGTTAGATTCCCAGCGTATCGACTAGGAGGTGTTTGAGTATTCGGAAAACAATAGGAATGGTAGTGTTGGGGCATGTAAAGGCTCCACAAATAATGATTGATAGTTAGGTTGCATTTTCCCTTTATTTAGTATTGTTGGTTTAAATACTCTCCCTCCTATATAAAGGGAGAGTTGGTCATCTCTTAAAAAGTTAGCTAGCTCATTTCTTTTTCTTGGAAGAGTTACACTTCTCAAAATGTAATTCTAGAGAGAGAAAGTGGTGGGTTCTCCCCACCTGGGGAGAGTTTCTCTCCCACTGTGTTCTTCATGAAATACATTGTTATTCTCTCTTGTTCTTGATTTTTTTTCTTATGAACTCATATTATGTTCTTCGTGTTCATATTTCCAAAAACACGACTAATCTCAAGATATCTTTCTTCCGCATTTACTGTTCGTTACAAAAATGGGTCTCTACAATTGGTATCAGAGCCGTACCTTGAAGATCTCACGATTAGTTCAAGGAAACGACTCCCGTTCGGTGATTATCTTGTGATTTTTCCGTGTTTCTGCAAGAAAAATTTTCAGGTTTCAAACCGGAATTTTTTTATGAAGTTCTTTCTTAGTTCTAGCTTATGGGTGATTCTATCTTAATAAAATGAATTGTTGCTGCTGCTGCTCGTTCTATTTATTGCTGGGAGAAGATGTTCTTAAAGTTCTTACAATTTTTGTTGTTGAAGAAATGAAGAAATTTGGTGAAGAAATTATTTTTGTGGTCTGCAAAGTGTTGATGATATTCTCCAGGAACTTCTTTTTCTTGGATGAGAAGACACAAATTTAATGGGCCTATTTTCAAGAGAAGTGAATTTTATTTTCTTTCCCAGCAACTTTTTCTTCACAAGAGGTATCAAGTTTCTATTCTTCAAACTTTTCCTATTTTAAATCTAATGTTGAAGACCATTTGGATGTAAATTGTGTTTGTAAAAAGTACTTTGTCCTTTTTGCTCTTTTGGGTAAAGAGTAATTCACTCATATTTGCCTTCCCAAGCAAAAACCATGTGACATAGCCCAATCCCATCACCTTTTGTCCCCTAAAAACCCCTGTATACTCTTCTTTTTGCCTTCCTAAGACCCACTTGTTGACTTAAATGCTTTATAAAAAGATGCCCTTATTGAAATATGAATAAATGGCCTTTGCGGTATCATTTTTCATGAAAAAATAGCATTTTTTGTCACCTATTCAGCCCTTTCCGGACCCCCAAACCGCAGCCAAAAACTGCCTACTGGAGTCCCCTAAGAGGCCTCTCAGCAGCTCTTCTTAGCCTTTCGTCCGAGGTCATAATGTCCCATCCGCAGCCCCTTGGGCAGCAGCCATAGAACCGCAGCCAAAAAAAAAAATCCTTCCCTGACCGTGGCCTCAGACCGAAGCTCAGATCCACAGGCTCTCGCTCACTTCACCTCACACTACTCTCCTCGCACCGCAGTGTTCATTCTTGGCTCAGACCGCAGGCGCGCCTACTGCTGTCTCGCATCCGCAACCGCCTCATCTTCCTCGCCTACCGCAGTCAGTTCAACCCTCGTCCGCACCCAAGACCCCCACCGCACCCACCTTAGACCTGCAGCCAACCATATCACTCCGCCTCACCCCCTCTCATCCGAACCCACTCCTCCACCTTCCCCTCTGATCTGCAACTCCTCCAACACGCAACACCCTCTCTCCAGCACCCCTCTCTTCCTTTAGTCCTTCCTCCTTATTCCTCCCCCTCCTTCTTCCTTCTCCTTCTCCCCTCCTCCCCTCCTTTCTTTTTCCTCCCTTCTTATCAGCCCCCCCCCCCCTTTAGCCTTTTTTTAAGCCTTTTTTTTATTTATTTATTCAGTTTTTTATTTTATTTTATTCAGTTAATTTTTTTTACGCAATTTTTTTTATTTAGCCAATTATTTTTTTTAACACCATTTTCTTTATTTAGCCATTTTTTATTAAAACCAATTATTTTTTTAACACCAATTTTTGCCACAACCTACCCATGGATTGTCACATTGGTTATTCATTTCATGTTGGTTATTATTATTGAAAGGATACTCCTACCGCAGTCAGACTTCGTATTATCTTTTGTGATGCTTGCACCGCAACGGCGATTGAACAACAAAGTTGTTTCGCATTCTTCACATTATGGGATTTTCATGACTTGGTTGCTTATTTTAAGCAAGTGGACTTTATTTTCTTTGAAGCCACTTCAAGTGTTCCGACACCGCAGTTTGGATATTTGGATATTATTTTTGGCACAACAGATTTTTCTGCACAACTTCAGCAACTATATCACCCGCCTTCTCATGACCGCCAGAGTATTTATTTTACTCTTTCTCGTTTCTTATCGACACCCTTCATACATCTAGGGAGAGTTTCTCTTAGTTCTAGGTATCTCACACTCTCCATCCGACGACTTGTTGATTTTTCATATCCGCTCATTGGTTATCAAAAATAGGGAGAGAATATCATCTGGATTTTGTTATTATTGTTTGAGTTTTGATTTTGAAGACTTCAGAAGACGATTATTTATTTAGTGATGCGATGTGGCACTTATTTTTAGTCTTCACGGATCAAATTTTTGGCATTACTTGATGTTTTCTAATTCAAATTCTTTATTATCCGGAGTCGACCATAGGATGATTTTGTGTTCGCATATAGTTCAGATCTTATGGTTTCACGAGTTTGGATTTGTGATATGTTGAAGACGAAGACTATTTTAGCGATGTGATGTGGCACTTATTTTTAATCCTTGGATCAAATTTTTGGCATCGCTGGACCATGTTTTTGGACTCACATTATCTTTATATGGACTACATTTTATGGATGCTTCACATTTTTAGTAGGTTATTCTTTGAAGAATTTCAGTGTATTATGATTCGAGAACTTGAGATGTTTTTTAGACTTTTGAAGTTGAAGTGTTTCTTTTGTTGGATCTTCTACTTGCTCATGGTGACCTCCTTCTTCGGGTGATTTTGACTGGTTTGAAGATTTGGATCTTATCTTTTCTGCTTCATTGGTAGTGCTTTGAAGCTGAAGACCTTCATTGTTAGAGATTCATGGCTAGTTTCAGATTTCACAGACACTTCAAAGTTTCAAAGACATTTCAGCACTTGAGTTCATTTTATTACCACACTTGCTAGTCGGATTACTGTATTATAGCCTTGTATCACTTAATGTATCTCTCATCATTTGTAAGCATTTAGGGAGAGAATGTTGGGGCATGTAAATGCTCTACAAATAATGAGTGATAGTTTGGTTGTATTTTCCCTTTATTTTGTATTGTTGGTGTAAATACTCTCCCTCCTATATAAAGGGAGAGTTGGTCATCTCTTAAAAAGTTAGCTAGCTCATTTCACTTTTCTTAGTTAGAGTTACTTTTCTCACAATGTAATTCTAGAGAGAGAAAGTGGTGGGTTCTCCCCACCTAGGGAGAGTTTCTCTCCCACCATGTTCTTCATGAAATATATTATTATTCTCTCTTGTTCTTACTTTTTTCTTATGAACTCATATTATGTTCTTTGTGTTCATACATCCAAAAACACGACTAATCTCGAGATATTCTTCTTCCGCATTCACCGTTCGTTATAAAAATGGGTCTCTACAGGTAGCAGCATTGACTGCCACTATTTGTTGTTTCATTGAGGACTCTTGCGAAGACTGCCCCTTTCTTTTGTTCCAGAACTGTTTCTTACTGCCACCCTCCTTGGATTGTTCAGGAACGACTACTATGGAGCCTTGGCTCTCTCCGTGGTCTATCAGTGTTCGTGCCAGGTGCTTGGCACTGTCAAATGTAAGGGGTTTGGCAGCTAGAGCATTTCCTTGCATCGGGGGAGTTAATCCCCAAATATACCTCTCCACTTTCTTGCTCTCCGAGGTGACCATCCCGGGACAAAGTAGAGCCAGGTCACTGAACCTAGCAGTGTATTGAGCGATGTTAGAACCCTTCATCTCGAGAGCTCATGTTCAAGTTTTTTCATCTCGCCCCTCAGACATTATTCAGCCAACATTAACTCCTTCAAATCATCCCAACTCACAGCATTGGCTACCAGAAGAGTTAATGATTTAACTTGGTTGTTCCACCAAGTGAGGGCTCTGTTTGTGAAAGTGCATGCTACAAACATCACCTTGCTTGACTCGGAGCACGCACAGATTTTGAAGATTGATTCAGTTTTCTTGAACTAATGGGTCAAAGTAATGACACCTTTGGTGCCATCGAAGGACTTGGGTTTCGTGTTCATGAAGTCCTTGTATGAACACTCCCTCGGGTGTCCATGACTGTCTCCTTGATTCGAAGGGTTGGCACCACTACCCGCCCCGTTGGTACCACTTGCATGGATTTGTGACATCGTGGCAGCCACAGTGGGTGTCATTGCTGCTTGGAAAACAACGGGGTCATACTGAGGAGGGAGTGGCGGTGGTGGATTTGTTGGAGGGTTGGTTTTCATCCTGTTCCTCTTCTTTGGAGGCATCTTTCTGTAAAAAGATTCAAGAGGAAATGATGATAAGTCATCTATAGTGGTCATGAGTCAGGTGATATTGAACAAGATATATCTTATCCTGACAGTTATATTGTTTTATTAAGCAATTTACAGTGGAAGTCGACTAATATAAGTAACAATCGCCATTTTATAGGAACACTATTGGGTATAATATATTGCGTCATTGGGCTTAATTAATTAGTCCTTTTGTATTCGGTATTGGGCTTGTCCATGCCGTGTCATTAATTAGGGTTAGAGTATATATAGTGCATGGATTCGCCATAGTTAGTATCGATTTGATTACTTTGATTGTAACCCTAGCACACCTCTACATTAGCAATTCGTTATTAGAGTTCTTCTGAGGTTGTGCCTTTTAATCATTCGACATCTTGTTGATTCATCCTGTGTTCGTACCTTACTTCATGTTCATATTATACTTTTTTAGAATCTATTCGATCCATAAGGATAACAGAGTAGGAGACTGTGTAAATCATACGCATCTGTTTTGTTTGAAGAAATCATTATGGTTTCCACTATTATCGAATCTGTTGGAGCCGTCATTGCTTTATTGACGCTTCTCCATGATCTTGATATTACCCTAATACGATCTTATGGGTCTGATTCTTAATAGTTATAGAAAATTAAGTCAGCATGTTGCACGACGATTTTCAATCCAATGCAATCAACATCTCAAACAGCATAGGATCAACCACAAGAATTTCGATTCTATATCCTTACGAGTATGAAGTATGGGCTCTTCATTTTCAAGACTATGTTCTTGGCTTAGAAGAAAATGGGTATTCGATCTGGGAAGCTATTACTTTGGGTCCTTTTGTTCACTCTAAAATCAAAAGAATCATTAAAACTCAGAAGGAATACAACCAGTTGCTCATTGATATGAAGGAGGTTCCTAAGGATGAGAAAGACAAACTCATCAGCAATATTAAAGAAATGAGAGTTATAAGGTTCACTTTACAGTCTGATACATTCTGCTTGGTGAGTTCTTGTGACAATGCGAAAGATATTTGGGACAGGCTTAAAGAGCTTTATTCCACAGATGCTGATCTCGAACATTCCACCCAAACACTCCTGCTTTTGGAGTTTGGTGACTTCAAACAAAAGCCAGATGAGAATCTTAGCCAGGCGTCCAACCGATACAATCATCTTCTCAGTAAGATGATTAAGCATGGAATAGAATGAAAAGTAATCGAGCAGAAGTTCACATTCATGAATGGTCTTAGACCTGAATGGATGGAAGTAGTCTCAACTGTGAAAGCACACAAACTGTTCAAGAGTTATTCATTGGCCAAACTTGTTGGCATTCTTAAGTCACATGAAAGTGAAGTGATGAAGGAAACAAAAGTTGTGTCTGGTATAGGGTCCTTGGCTCTCATTTCGAAGGGCAAGGGTGTTGTTGAGGAAGAACCAAAGACTGATCTCTCTGATAATGATTTGACGAGCGAAGAATATGCTTTGATGGTTTCAAACCTCAAACAGTTTGCAAGTAAGAATTTCCCTACCACTGAGAACCGAAACTGGTAGGGAAGTTACAGCTCCGAGAAAGCGAAAGAGGAGAACAAAAGCACTCCTCAAAAGGACGGAGAGAAGAAAGAAAGCAAGCTGGTTGGTGACTCAGGCTATGACTGTAACTATTGTCATGGAAAAATTCATTTGGACAAGGAGTGCATGCTGAGGAGGCTGAATGAGAAGAAAGAAGGAGAGGATGATGAGGCTTATTACTCGCGTAAGCTGGAAGAAATCAAGAAGAAGAAGTTTACTGATAACTCAATGCTTGTTTTAATTGTCCAGGAAAATTCAGTTGAGAATGAGTTTGGAGGAGTAGAGATCTGGTGTATTGATTTAGAGGGTGAGGAAGTTCGCATGCCCACACATGGAAATGCATTTATTGCAAAAGAAGATGGCCCGGATTTCACTGGAAGGTGTCTGATGGTGACCAATGATGTATCATAGATGAAAGGCTACACAACTGATGGTGGATATGAGGAAAAAAAGGAGAGAAAAGATGATAAGTGCTTTGCAGCAAAACTAGTCTATGAGCAAATCAATGAATTTGATCAACTAATCAAGAAGGTAAATTCCATTCTTTAATCTCTTAAACTACCCATATATAACTACGAAACAGGATTAAATGATCTCAAATTTACCTTTTCTAGTATAAGTGGTAGCTTTAAACTAACTCATCTGAAGAATTCTAACCTAACTGATCAAATCAGCAGGATATCATCCAAGAGCGAGGAGCGAAGGATTTGGATAGAAAAGATAGAGTCAGAGTTGTCTAGATCTAGGGACGAACATATTTATTTGCAGCGTGATAATTTAATGCTTTTGAAACAAAGGAATATTTTTTGTTTAATTGCTAAATGACTTTATTCTAATATTACTCAGTTGCATTCAGATTGTGAAATTGGGAAAAAGATTCACATAATGATCTTGTCTTTCCTTGAATTAAAGGAAGACGAAATTGATGCTGAGTGTTACAAATGTGATTCTATCGTCTCTTCAGATAAAACCTCAGATGCTTATAAAATTGGTCTAGATAAAATTGAATCCTTTATTAAGTCCAAAGACCACAAGGACATGCTGAAAAACTTAATTGAGGAGAATGACAGGTTGAAAATAAAAACCGAAACCGTACAGAAATTTGACTCATTGAGTTTTAAGTTGAGTTCAAAAAACAAAATCAATGTTGAAAGTATATCTGAATTTGATGAGGACAGTGACATGAGTGAAATATCTGTGGAGGATGAGGTTGACTGTTCCGAATTTGTTAAGAACGAACTTGAACCTGTAAAAGTCCTTATCTCTGAAAATTTAGTTGAATTCACTCGGATTTCTCAAAATCAACCAAAAACACGAAAAGTGAAAGAAACTATTTTTCAAAAAGTCCAAACTGTACCAAATCAAGTGTTTGCCACTGGTGGAAAAGACAAAAATCATACCATTGAACTAACATCCATTATTAATAAAGAAAACAAAGATGGATGTGATAAATTCTTTTGGTTTGCACCAATTGATAATGCAGACGAAACGAAGGGTCTATATGAAAGAATCTCCTGGAGAGTTAAAGGTTGATATGTGGCAGAACCACTAAACAATTGTTCAGCATTTGAAAAGGGTAGCCCAAGTGGTACCAAGGAAGTTCAAAGCGAACTCACAAAGGAGACAAGAAAATCTCCGACAGTAAAGAACAAAAATCAAGCAAGTAAAGAGAAACCAAAAGTAAGTATTCACAAATCCTCTAAGCAACTTGCAGAACAAAAATGTAAGTGGAGGCGGAGATATCAGAAGAATCTCAATGAAAGGAAGCAGTTTTGGCAATCCCAAAACTCTAACTACGTTCGCAAAGAAAAGGCTTCCAATCAAAAAGCAAAAGCAAGTTCACAAGCGAATCCCAAATAGTGTTCACACTGTCATTCGTGTGGTCTCCGAAAACAAAAGCGATGTTTCGCTTACAAATCATCATCTTATAAGAAGTTCGTTGAGAAACCCAATTGTCACCATTCTCAATCAATGAAAGCTTCTATCAAGGATGTCAAAGGAAAGGGAAAGTTGATCTGAAATTCTCAAGTTCAAACTAAGAAATCGACAACTAACCCTAGGAAAGATAACAAAGATCTCTTCAAAAATCAAAATAAGCAAAAACAAGATATGAAGAAAATCAAAGTTTTCACTATAAAGAAAAAGGAAGAAACCACCTTGATTAAACGAACTTATTTGGTTGATCGCTCCATTACTTTTCCGTTATCTATAAAAGGCTCACAAGGACCCATGCAACTTTGGGTTCCTAAATCTGCTTTATTTTTGTAGGTTATAAGTGATGAGCAGTTCGACAACGAATGGTACATTGATAGTGGCTGGTCACATCACATGACAGGAAGGATGCACGAGTTGCGAGAGTTTTGAGCTTTAAAAGATGGTGGATGTGTAAATCATGGGAATAACCCCTTTGGAACAATCAAAGGCAACATGATGATTACAAATGGAGATTTTTCAATCCGAAAGGTGGCGTATGTGGAATGATTGCAACACAACCTAATTAGTGTTTCACAATAAGTTGTGGGGACTGGTGTAACACCCATAAAATTCAAGCCAATTTTAAACTTTTCAAAAACATTTAAAACCAATATTTATTACAAATTTGTTTCCAAATAGTCTATATAAGAGTTTTCCTAGAAACCATAACAAAATATGAGGAGCTGTACGATCACTCCTTTGCCTGGCCGCGATCCCATGATGTACCTGAAACAATAAATGGAACTGTATGCCCGAAAGCTTAGTGAGCTCCACCAAAATACTCATACTCACAGTAATACACATAGAATCATAAACAACATACTATGGTCCAGTCAACCATCGGGTTGGAATACCCCAATCCCACAACAAACAGGTTGGAATGCCAACATACTATGGGTCCAATCATCCTTGGGACGGAATACCCCAGGTTTAGAAGCAACAGGTTGGAATGCCCACATACTATGAGTCCAATCTGATGGGTTTTAGCCATAAGAACTTTCCTATGTGCGCATGCAAAACCCTAATGCTTGGATCTAGGCTTTCTAATAAACATGCTTTGAATCCAAGACTTCTAATGACTAATTAGGTTAAATAACAACATTGAAACAGATCTAGAATCATACCTTTGAGTTCCTTGTTGATCTTGAGGTCTTGGAGCTTCTAGAGTCACAAATGTCACTCCTCTAATGGCTTACAAACACCAATAGCAAAGAAGATGATTTAAGAGAGAGGAGAGGGGAAAAAATCGGCTAGGGTTCTCTTACTATAGGAGAGGTGCCGATTTCCTTATGCCATGGGGTCTATTTATACTTGTAGACTCCTTAAGGGTTACAACCTAAACCCTAATTGGATAATCTTCTCTTAAGGCTATCCATATCCTTTCCATAGATAAGCCTTGGACGATTTTGAAGCTATCCTAGCTTCTAGAATCCGTCCCTAGCATATCCATAAGAATTTACAGTCTAAAGCTTAACTATCAAACAATTGACAGTTTATGCCCCTTTATTTAATTAATCTTTTTAAGTCACCAAATTAATTCAAATTAATTCTATGACTTATATTAATCAAATAACAAATATATTATTCATTATATTATTCTCATAATATATTAATAATATTTACTCTCTCGTAATAAATCATCCTATCAAGTTGCTATGGTGAAGGCAACCCAAAAGGACTATGCACAACCGGGTCAAATACTTGCCTAATATAGTTGCAGCCTTAGACACTATTCCAACAGTCTCCCACTTGGATAAGTCTAGTAACTATATTCACAAGTACAATTCGGTTTGCAATCGTAGCTCTCAAAGACGCTGTCAAACTCTGATCTAATCAATCTTGTCCTTTAGATAAGGGAACGTACAGTCCTCTGTTAGATATCATGCTGACAATCCTATGGAATGGTTAGTCAAGCATTTAGGTTTCTCGATCTCTGATTTATTTGACATAGAACTTAATCGAACACATCAATTCAGTTCTGACCGCGCCCGGCACATAAGTCAAATCAAATCATCGAGCGGCCGAGATATCGCTTTTACCTTCTTAGATAAAAGTTACAGATAAACTTCGACTTATATGCATTTACTTATTCATTAACCAACTATACACAACAATACATTTTATAACACCGAGTTACTGATGCATTTTCGTATTATCAATGTACAATCAATTAACAAATAACAAATCATATATCTAGATTTTAAGACCATATAATATTATCGTCTTGCGATCACCTTTTATATCGTATTCCATAAGGTGATTCCAGCAAGCGCGGGTTTGTTCCAATGCTCAAAACTAGTTCATAAGCACTCATGAACGTTGCAACAATCATTTGCTATGTCTAACACCATTTAGACATTCTACACACCAATTCATGAAAATCTTCATTCATATCTACTCCCAACATATGAACGATTGTGGACCATTTGAACAATTTCTATTATTCTCAATAATCTTAATTATTCTGGAAGTCAAAACATGCAAAATGAAACAATAGCTAAATAATTAACATAAGATAGTAACATTACTCATAAATAAAACTCCTTTATTTAATCATCAAATGTCAATTACATTTATCTATTACACGTTCCTAATACTATCTAATCTATGCTAATATCATCCTTCAGCCCAATACTCCTAGCATGCTGCAAGTGCTTAACCCTACTCAGTCCCTTCGTAAGCGGATCTGCTAGGTTATCTTCTGATGATATCCTCTTTACTACGAGTTGTCCTTCTTCTACATGATGTCTAATGAAGTGATACTTTCTGTCGATATGTCTTGATCTACCATGATCCCTCGGTTCCTTGGTCAAGGCAACCGCGCCTTCGTTATCACAGAAAATCTCCATTGGCTCCTTTATGGCAGGTACAACTCCGAGATCACCGATGAAGTTCTTTAGCCATATTGCCTCCTTCGACGCTTTGCTCGCTGCAATGTACTCTGATTCGCACGTTGAATCAGCTACGGTTTCCTGCTTGGAACTCTTCCATGTCACTGCTCCTCCATTTAGGGTAAAGACCCAGCCCGACTGCGAACGGTAGTTGTCCCTGTCGGTCTGAAAACTGGCGTCACTATACCCTCGCACTTTCAAGTCATTACTCCCTCCGAGGACTAAGAACCATTCCTTCGTCCTCCGAAGGTACTTAAGGATGTTTTTCACCGCAATCCAATGTGCTTTGCCAGGATTCCCTTGATATCTGCTAACCATGCTCAAAGCGAAGGCTACATCAGGGCGAGTACAAGTCATAGTTTATATGATTCAGCCAACTGTGGAAGCGTATGGTACTCGGCTCATTTCTGCTATCTCAGCTTCGGTACTCGGACTTTGAGTCTTACTCAATTTGGCATTACTTTGTATCGGTAGTTCTCCCTTCTTTGAGTTTTCCATACTAAAACGTTTTAGTACCTTGTCTAAGTAAGTATTCTGACTAAGTCCAATTAGTCTCTTACTTCTTTCTCTTACTATCCATATTCCCAAAATGTAAGAAGCCTCTCCGAGGTCTTTCATAGCGAAGCACTTCCCGAGCCAGGACTTAACCTCCTGCAGAGTCGGGATGTCGTTTCCTATGAGTAATATGTCATCGACATATAGAACGAAGAAGCTTACTATACTCCCACTGGCTTTGACATACACACAAGATTCGTCTTCGCTTCGTACAAAACCAAACTCTTTGACTTTCTCATCGAAGCAAAGATTCCATCTGCGAGACGCTTGCTTAAGTCCATAAATGGACTTCTCAAGCTTACACACTCTATTCGGATGCTTCGGATCCACAAACCCCTCTGGCTGAGCCATGTAAACATCCTCAGCCAACTTTCCGTTAAGGAGAGCGGTCTTGACATCCATTTGCCAAATCTCATAATCATGAAATGCGGCAATTGCTAGCATCACTCTAATAGATTTAATCTTCACAACTGGTGAGAAGGTCTCATCATAGTCAACTCCGGGAGTTTGAGTAAAGCCCTTCGCGACCAATCGCACTTTATATGTGTGTACGTTTCCATCCACGTCGGTCTTCTTCTTGAAGATCCATTTGCACCCAACGGTCTTACGTCCGGGCACGTAATCAACCAAATTCCAAACTTGGTTATCATACATGGATTGGATCTCGCTATCCATTGCCTCTTTCCACTTTGCAGACTCCGAGCCTGCCATGGCTTCCTTATAGCTATTAGGTTCATCAAGGTTTACTAGTGTACCATCACTAATATACGTGTCCCCTTCGGTAGTAATATGAAAGCCATAAAACTGGGGATGAACTCTAACTCTATCGGAACGTCTAAGAGGTAAGGATTTGTCAATCGGTTCAACCGGAGTTTCCTCGTCGGGTTGAATGCCAGCAGCAGAGGTTCCTTCATCTATCGACTCCTGAATCTCTTCAAGTTCGATTTGCCTCCCACTGTCTCCTTGGCTCATGAGTTCTCGCTCTCGGAAAACTCCTCTCCTCGCAACGAAGACAACATTGTCCTTTGGTCTATAGAAGAGATCTCCAAAGGATGTCTGCGGGTAGCCGATGAAAACACATCGCTCACTTCGAGGTTCAAGCTTGTCGTGAGTATCTCATCTTACGAAAGCCTCGCAACCCCAAAGCTTGATATGTGCCAACGAGGGAGCTTTCCCTGTCCACATTTCAAGAGGTTTTTTGGCAACCTTCTTAGTAGGGACTCGGTTAAGGATATGGGCGGCAGTCTCTAAGGCATACCCCCAAAAAGAGATAGGTAGTGAAGCACGACTCATCATAGAGCGAACCATATCCAGTAAGGTTCGATTACGCCTTTCTGCCACACCATTCAACTGCGGTGTCCTAGGAGGCGTCAATTGTGAAACTATTCCACACTCCTTGAGATAATCGTGGAATTCAAGACTTAGGTACTCTCCTCCTCGATTGGATCGAAGCATCTTGATTTTCCTGCCCAATTGATTCTCCACTTCATTCTTGAACTCTTTGAACTTTTCAAAGGTTTCTGACTTTTGCTTGATTAAGTAGATATACCCATATCTACTATAGTCATCGGTAAAAGTCACATAGAAGCGGTTCCCATCCTTCGTGGTTGATCTAAACGGTCCACATACATCGGTATGTATTAGGTCCAATAGACCCTTGCCCCTTTCACATGTACTCGTGAAGGGTGACTTAGTCATCTTTCCAAGCAAACAAGACTCGCATGTGTCATCTTCCCTAAGGTCGAATGACTCCAACACTCCATCCTTTTGGAGTTGGGCTATGCGTTTCTTGTTGACATGTCCAAGACGACAATGCCACAAGGATGCTTTATCCATACTAGAAGAATCAATATTCAAAACATCATTTCCTAAGTTATCAACTATCATAACGGTTTCATATATTCCATTACATGGTATAGCTTCAAAGTAAAAGACACCACTTAGATAAGCTAAAATAGAACCATTCTCATTATTAAAAGAAAATCTAAATCCTTGTCTATATAAACCATGAAATAAAATGATGTTTCTAGCCATTTCTGGCGAATAGCAACAATTGTTCAAATCTAAAACCAAACTATTCCTAAACACTAAAGAATACACTCCAATCTTGGTCACAGGCGACGATCTTCTGTTCCCCATGATTAGATTGATCCTTCCTTGCTCCACATCCCTACTTCTTCTTAGTCCCTGCACATTAGAACAAATGTGATAACCACAACCGGTATCAAGAACCCAAGAAATAGCATGATTAGAATCGTTAGATTTGATTGTGTATGTACCTGCGAAAGATGGCTTGATCTTTCCCTCTTTGATTGCTTGCAGGTAATCTGGGCAGCTTCTCTTCTGTGACAATAGTCAAATTTGGGTCAAGTCTAAAACGGACAAGGTCAACGAGTCAAACCGGTCAACTCAATTAAAACCTTGTATGATAGGGTTTATATTATGTAATTACTGTATAACTCACTATTTTAATGAGAAAACACCACTTGGAAAGTTCATGTGTTTAAATTTCCTTAGCATTAGTGCTAAACAATGAACAAAAACAATAAAACAATGTTGCATACTCATAGGGAGTGTGTAAGATCCTAAAACATGGCACAACGGGGTCTAAGGACCTTGCATTGCGAAGCCGGACACTCTCATTCATCACACACGAAAACACTCTCAATCGTTTCCACTCTATCTCCCTGTATGTGAAATCTCTCCCAAATCTCTCTAAGTATGTGAAATCTCTCTCAAATATCTCTTTGTATGTGAAATCTCTCCAAGTACGTCAAATCTCTCCCAAATCTCTCTGAGAACGAGGAATCTCTCTCAAATCTCTCTCGAAATAGCCCCAGAACGGAAGTCTACGCGAAAAACGGACTTAAGGAAACGAACCCTCCGAACCGAAAGTACTGTTCATCAACCGAACCGAGAGTACTGTTCATCCGAACCGAACCCGGCATAGAAGGAAGGTCCGAACCGAAAGTACTGTTCATTATTGTTCACAACAGTTCCTTCGGTTCTGGCTGCCCTTCGGACCGAACCCCCCTAACTTCGCTTCTGGCCTTCGCTTCGGACTGTTTCTCATCGGACCGAGCCTTCGCTTCGCGTCCCGCCTCCGGACTCAGCCTATCGCGTCCGAACCGTGCACCATCTGACCGAACTTCGGCCCAGAGACCGAGCCTCGGCCGAGATCCGAAGGGTCTCGCTGGGAAAGCTCGGATTTCACCCGTTTTTGCGTATTTTTGCGTTTTAAACCCATCTTTAATTATTTTAACATAGGATTTTCACCCAAAACTTTATTTTAAATTATAAGACCCCTAAATTAATGATTTAATCACATTTTAAGGATAAAATCTTATTTAAAAAGGAGTTGGTAAAGTACAAAAGAAGAGTGTTGACCTTACTTTAGTTTATGACGCAAGCAACCCCCACACCCACTCCATGACAACCCACACTCCTCCCCACCATACCTTGTACCTTTTACTCCCTTTCACAAGTAACCCCCACAATCTAAGGGCTGATCTTACAACCTCTCTCCTCATTCTCTTCAAACACTCTTAAATTACACCAAGATTGAACTCCAACTTTTTCTCTCCAACTTCTCTCTTTAACTCACGATCTCAAGGCTGATCATCAAGTGTTCTTCCACTCTTGGTAAGTGTAATCCACCCTCCTTGTGATTCTCACACTTCATTCTACTCGAATCATTGATAGCTCATACAAACTCCATAACTATCATGCTAGATTCTCGAAAATCTTCAAGACATTCCAAGTGTCCTTGAGTTAAGCACCTCCATTCTTCAACAATCATCTACTGAAAACACTTAATGTGAGTTCATACCCATACATTTTCATGTTTTCTCAAGTTTTTAAGGGGGGGAATACAAGCCAAAACACCAAGAACATACCTAAATTCTTCTAACAGCTTTCATCAGAAAAGTTGGACTCCATTCACGGACTGTTTTGGACACCTTAAACATTTTAGTTTTCAAAACTGTTTTAGGTGCATGTAGTTCCACTTCTTAGCTTTAAAATGACTACTTGCACATCTCCATACGAGTTTTCTACAATTTATGGTGATTTTTACAAAACTGCCTATCACTTCAAACACCATTCCGGACCAGTCTGTGATTATGGACTTTTCCACCTAAGTTGCAGGTCATTAAAAATCATGATAAAAATTATGAGTAAACTAGACACATTTTGGGAACTCCCAGAATTTACGGATTTAGTTTTCGACTTCGTATGATTTTTCTATGAATTTTCAAAAACAGTGTAGAAAGGCTGAAAACTTGTTAACAGCTTGTAATTTTTATAACACTTTGTAATATGTTGAGCAAAGTGTATAATGTCAAGTTCTAAGTAATGAATGTGATACGTTGTAAATTTTATCATCATAAACTGAAAATAAGTTATTCATGATAAGATTATTCATCCATTTAGAACACGTATATATATAAACTATAATAGGCATAGTTTAATGGATTTCATAATCCTAACGCTTTTCATAAAAGAGTTCTTACATATTACAAACATTTTGGATAAACTATAATAAGTATAGTTTATGATACACCACATGACACACACGTACGAAAAGGGTACATTCATACAGAAAGATTTTACACTCCCGCATACAACTTGTAAACTTGTTAACCTAAATTGTGAGACATTCTCTTTCCGTACGTCCGAGTGCGGGATATAAAATCCTGTTCGTTATAATCAGAGTCTCCTAGAGGGAGAACGTGATAGTTGTATATAGATCTATATTGGGTTTGACACCCCACACCTTGCTGCTAGCTACAGTTGGACCTGCAGGTCTACGGGTGACAAATGTCATTTCAGTTTTTATTCGACGCCTGAGAAACGTCGTGGCAGGTTCATTTAGTCTTAAGTATGATTATAGCGGCTCACACAAGGATATAACAATACATAAAGTTTACGGGATTTTTATAAAACTTAAATGAGTTTTATGTCGATTTTAAAATCACTTTTATCTCAATAAGTACAGGTATTACTGTACGTTTTCGGTTTTGGTATTTATGACTACACATCATGTGATACCACATTTATAACTTTAAGTATGGACAATACTTGTTATTTTCTTGGTCCTGAGATTTACGACTACACGTACAGAAAGTATTAACAAATTTAAGAAATTACGAGAGTTTCACTAGTATCATATGCGTTTGAATTAAAATAAACATACATTATTTTCTGTAAATAAGGAAGATTACTCATACATTACAGTCTTTGGATACAAGACTACACTATTCATTTTAAGAAAAATATCGGATTTTTCTGGAACAACTATGCCATTACATGACGAGCTTTTTCATAAAGATATACCAAAACTTATGAACTCACCAACCATTGTGTTGACATTTTTTTTCAAACTGCTTGTATTCTCAGGAAATCGCTAAACAAGTAACAAAGTACTTTTGAGGATGGGACGTTGAGGCGTCAAACTTATCATATTTTGTCAACATATTGTAATTGAATTTGAAACATGTAATTCATACAATGATGTAACTTTTTCAATTATATATATGTTGGTTGTGTTTACTTTCATCACTATTACCATTGTTGTTATGATACTACACATGAAGTCCTCCATCCCTGGACGTTTCCGCCATCCTTGGTTCAGGGGTGTGACAGATTGGTATCAGAGCACGGTTTATAGTGAATTAAGTATATCAAACAACATAGGATATACAAACTATAAACACATTTGGGACTAAGAGTCTCTGATTTTTAAAACATTCTAACCGGTTATACTTTTTGAAAACGAATAAGTTCTTGTTTAAAAGTATACCTACATGCATTGCATACTCGCGTAGTGTCATAACTAGAAGAACATAAACTGAAAGAAGAGGAGTTGAACGCTACGAGTATGCCTTGATATGAGTAATCAGTTTTGGGAAGGATATAGCCTGATCAACTATATTAGTCCGGAAAGTGACTTACTCATATCGGGGGATAGTCGTAGGAGGGCAACAAGTCTAATAACCTAACTTCACCCTACAAAGAGTGTTATAAGAACCAAATCTAAACATTTAAAATACTATAGGAGTATTTGTATGTTGCTATATCGCAATATTATTAATATCTACCGCTATCCGCTTCTTACCCCTCTATTCTCGCACAGACGACATGGCAGGATTTCACCTACCAGGAGACCCATACTTTCCCAACCAGGGAAATGCCGGCTGGATTGAGGAAGAGCCCGAAGAGCTGATTGAAGAGGATCTCGAAGAGGATCCCGAAGAAGAGCCCGAGGAAGAAGAAGAGGAGCTAGACGAAGAAGAAGAAGAAGAGGAAGACGACGAGGTGGACATGGATGAGGATGAAAGTGAAGAAGAGCCAGAGGAGGAGGTCTTCAACCCTCCTTACATTGCTAGGGTGCCTGCAAACCGCTGGGGGCACAATGGGCCTGAGCCCCATTGGGCAACCATGATCGAGAGGTGGAGTCGGCAACAGCACCAGAGGTCACCCTATGGCGACCAACGAGGTTATTATGACCTCAGTCACGGGGGACCGACTGACAGAGCTCTCCCCGTTATGACCCAGCACATCACGAACTTGGGGAACCAGAGTAGGGAAATGGCAGACCAGATTCGAAATCTCAGCGCTATCACGACAGCCACCGATGCACGCACCCGGGATTTGGAGAGGGACTTCTATCCATTGGACCGACTCATCGAGGACCTTACCACTGCTCGGGCGGAGGTAAGGGAGTACCAGGTGAGGCACGCAGCTCTCGAGGAGAGAGTGATCGCGGCCGAGCGCCGGATTGCGGAGCTTCAGGGAGCCTCGACCTCATCCCAAGGCCACCATGGATCAGATGCTTCACGCCACGAGTAGTGTTCGCGCTACTTATATTTTGTTATAAATCTAGGATTTCGAGTATGCGTTGGTGCTACTCTTTATTGCGAATAGGTTAACCCCGCGACTAAGTGATCACACTAGTCAAAGGGGCTTTTGTACTGCCAAAACTTTATCTTTTACTACGATGTAATGTAGACCCTTACGAGGTCAAATTCCTAAGAACATTATGTACTAGCAAATTATCAATGAATGTGGTTTGTACTTTATTTCTTTTGATGCTGACACAAACAAAGCACTTGACTCTGCTGGAGTCAACACTAATTAATTCATAAGTTTAATTGCATAAACTTGACAATTAATTGCCTTCTAAATTAATAAACTCGGACAAAATACAATTGAGATGAAACAAGTAACGCTCGACTCGCTATCACCGTTGAAATTTTACCGACAAGTCTTTCTTTTTATATTCTTATGTCAGAACCATGCCACCAAGGAGAAGACCAAGGCCTTCCGGGAACTCAGCACCGCCCACTCCGCCGCCACCTCCGGAGTTTGATCCGGTGATGTTTCAGGCTGCAGTAACAGCAGCCGTAGCGGCAGCAATGTCGCAAATGGGTACAAATGGTTCCGGCGGTTCCGGATCCGGGAATACTAACTCGAATCAGGGGGACAGCACGGGGCGCACTAAGGAGTGTTCATACAAAGACTTCACTAATGGCAAACCCGATCCTTTCGACGGGAGCGGGGGCGTCATAGCGCTGATGTAATGGTTCGAAAGGACCGAAGCAGTCTTCGAAATCTGTGCTTGCCCCGGGGCAAGCAAAGTCAAGTATGCGGCATTCACTTTCACAAGAAAAGCTCTTACTTGGTGGATTGGCCGAGTTAAGTCACTTACGCCTGCAGTGGCTAACTCCATCGGCTGGGAGAACTTAAAAGCGTTGATGCTAAAAGAGTATTGCCCGAGGGGAGAAATACAAAAGCTCGAGGAGGAACTATGGAATCTCAAGATGTCGGGGATGGATCTCGAAGCTTATACAGCCCGATTCAACGACCTAGCACTCCTTTTCCCTACAATGGTTACTCCGGAGGAGAAGAAGGTAGAGCGATACCTTTGGGGGCTGTCATCCCAGATTCATGACAGTGTTCTGGCCTCGAAACCTACTACCTTTGAAAGTGCCAAGGAATTGGCACAACAACTTATCGATCATAGGGCCAGCCGTGGCACCATGGTTGTCGCCACTAACCAAACGAAAGGAGGAAACAACAAGAGGAAGTTCTGGAACATTAAAAAGAAACAACCAGTACGGGACCCCGCAAAGAAGCAACGGACAGTTGCTGTTCGTGCAGCCACTATTGCTCCTGCTCCAACGCCGCCAAAGCCATATGCTGGAATTCTCCCCAAGTGCAACAAAGCAACTACCATCACAAGGGCGCTTATCGGGAATTGCACTGCAAAAACTGTGACAAGAAAGGGCATACCGCTCGTTTCCGTAGAGCGCTAGCACGACCAAGCAACCAAGTTGCCAATGCGGGGGCAAGCCAAACCTGCTATGAATGTGGTGAAGCAGGACACTTCAGGAGAAACTGCCCCAAGGCACAAACCCCTAATGGTGATGGTGTAGGGAGAGTCCTGACAATGGGACACGGAGAAGCAGTCAAGGATCCCTCGGTGGTTTCTGGTACGTTTCTCCTCAATAACACATATGCATGCGTACTATTTGATAGTGGAGCAGAGAGGAGTTTTGTGAGCCATGAATTCAAACAATTACTAAAACAAACCCCTCATTCATTAAAAGATACATACGTAGTAGAAATGGCTAATGGGAAAGAAGAGCACACTAATGATATATACTCAGGGTGTACCCTCACTCTAGACAACCATTCGTTTAATGTAGACCTGATGACGGTCACAATAAAATGCTTTGACATAATCATCGGCATGGATTGGTTAAGTTCACATCGTGCCGACATTCTATGTTACGAAAGGGCCGTTCGCCTTAATCTGCCGAATGGCGAAACCCTCTTCATCTATGGCGACAAACCCAGTTCAAATTTGCAAGTCATCTCTTGCGTCAAGGCCCAAAAGTACCTCCGAAAGGAGTACCACGCATTTCTAGCCCACATAGTAGATACGAAACGAGAGGTGAAGGATATCAACGACATTCCCGAGGTGTGCAACTATCCCGATGTATTCCCCGAAGATCTTCCAGGTGTACCCTTCGCACGACAAGTCGAATTCCGGATCGACTTAATCCCAGGAGCTACCCCCGTCGCCAAGGCTCCATACCGTTTAGCACCGGCAGAAATGCAAGAACTTTCCAGCCAGTTAAATGAACTGTTAAGCAAAGGATTTATTAGGCCAAGCTTCTCACCCTGGGGAGCGCCGGTCCTGTTCGTAAAGAAGAAGGACGGATCTTTTCGCATGTGCATAGACTACCGGGAGCTAAACAAACTTACTGTCAAGAACCGATATCCCTTACCCCGAATCGATGACCTCTTTGACCAACTCCAAGGAGCAAGCTACTTTTCAAAAATCGACCTGAGGTCGGCTTATCATCAACTGCGAGTACAAGAAGAGGATATTCCCAAGACTGCGTTCAGAACTCGTTACGGGCACTATGAGTTTGTGGTAATGCCCTTCGGATTAACGAACGCACCGGCAGTATTTATGGACCTGATGAATCGAGTGTGTCGACCCTACTTAGACAAATTCGTGATAGTGTTCATCGACGATATTTTAATCTACTCCCGAAGCGAGGAAGAGCACCGTCAACACCTCCGGCTAATCTTGGAAACACTGAGGGCTGAGAAGCTTTACGCCAAATTCTCTAAATGCGAATTCTGGATTAGAGAAGTGAATTTTCTTGGCCATGTGGTTAGCGAGAAGGGGATACACGTGGATCCCGCTAAAATCAAAGCTATAAAAAACTGGTCAGCACCTACAACGCCGACGGAAATTCGACACTTTTTAGGGCTCGCCGGCTATTACCGAAGATTCATACAAAACTTCTCGAAGATCGCCAAACCACTCACCACCCTGACTCAAAAAGGTGTGGTATTTAAGTGGGGAGATAAACAAGAAACCGCCTTCCAGACGTTAAAACAAGCCCTGTGCAGCGCACCAGTTTTGTCTCTTCCAGAAGGAACTGACGACTTCGTAGTATACTGCGATGCTTCAAATCAAGGCCTCGGATGCGTGCTCATGCAGAGAGGAAAAGTCATCGCCTACGCATCAAGACAGCTTAAAACACACGAAGTTAATTACACTACCCATGACCTTGAATTGGGAGCAGTAGTGTTCGCTTTAAAGATTTGGAGGCACTACCTCTACGGCACAAAATGTACCATCTTCACCGACCACAAAAGTCTTCAGCATATCCTCAATCAGAAAGAGCTCAACATGCGACAACGGAGATGGGTTGAATTGCTAAACGACTACGAGTGTGAAATTCGCTACCACCCGGGCAAGGCCAATGTAGTGGCTGATGCCCTAAGCAGAAAGGAATATTCGGGCCGCCGAGTAAGATCCTTAACCATGACCATCCATTCCCATCTGGCCACACAAATTCGGGAAGCTCAACTAGAAGCCTTGAAACCAGAGAATGTGGCAGGTGACGCATTAAGGGGAATGGATAAGAACTTAGAAGTCAAGGATGACGGAACCCGTTATCTCAGTAACCGGATCTGGACACCAAAGTTCGGTGGGATCCGAGAGGTGGTCATGAATGAAGCACATAAGACTCGATACTCCATTCATCCAGGGTCAGATAAGATGTATCTAGACCTCAAAAAGTTATACTGGTGGCCGAATATGAAAGCCGAGATTGCTACATATGTGGGCAAGTGCCTGACTTGCGCCAAGGTCAAGGTGGAATACCAGAAACCCTCAGGACTACTACAACAGCCTGATATACCGGAATGGAAGTGGGAGCGGATAACCATGGACTTCATAACCAAGCTGCCTAAGACTTCGAGCGGGTTTGACACTATATGGGTAATCGTAGACAGATTGACCAAGTCTGCGCACTTCCTACCAATAAAGGAAACCGACAAGATTGAGAAGTTAACCAAAATATACCTCAAGGAGATTGTGCGACTGCATGGTGTACCAATATCTATCATCTCAGACCGAGATAGTAGGTTCACTTCGAGATTTTGGCAGTCCCTGCAGAAATCCTTGGGTACTAGGCTAGACATGAGTACGGCCTACCACCCACAAACCGACGGGCAGAGCGAGCGCACTATACAAACCTTAGAAGACATGTTGAGAGCATGTGTGATAGACTTTGGTAAAGCGTGGGATACCCATTTGCCGCTGATTGAATTCTCCTACAATAACAGCTATCACACCAGCATTAAAGTCGCTCCATTCGAAGCTCTTTACGGTCGCAAGTGCAGATCACCCCTAGGTTGGGTTGAAGTGGGGGATACTCAGTTAGCTAGGGAGCAAATTCCGAATAGCACCCTCACTGGTCCTGAAATCATAAGGGAGACCACAGAAAAGATTGTTCAAATCCGAGAAAGGCTGAAGGCCTCCCGAGATCGACAAAAGAGCTACGCGGATAAACGACGCAAACCTTTGGAGTTCCAGGTTGGCGATCGTGTGTTACTAAAAGTTTCCCCTTGGAAAGGAATGTGACGTTTCGGCAAACGTGGGAAACTAAACCCGAGGTACATTGGACCGTTCGAAATCCTCGCCAGGATTGGTCCTGTGGCGTACAAACTTCGATTACCACAAGAACTCGATAAGGTACATCCCACCTTTCACGTATCGAACCTGAAGAAATGTCTGTCCGACGAGACACTTGTAATACCTCTCGATGAGATCGAAGTTGACGAAAATCTCCACTTCGTAGAGGAGCCAGTAGAGATTATGGATCGGGAGGTCAAAAGAACGAAACAAAGTTGTATTCCCATCGTGAAGGTTCGATGGAACGCTAAACGAGGACCTGAGTTCACCTGGGAGCGCGAAGACCAAATGAAACAAAAGTACTCGCACCTTTTCCTAAACCCTTAAAGCCCTGGCCAAAGCGTAAATTTTGGGACGAAATTCCCTCTAACGGGGGGATGATGTGACAATAGTCAAATTCGGGTCAAGTCTAAACCGGACAAGGTCAACGAGTCAAACCGGTCAACTCAATTAAAACCTTGTATGATAGGGTTTATATTATGTAATTACTGTATAACTCACTATTTTAATAAGAAAACACCACTTGGAAAGTTCATGTGTTTAAATTTCCTTAGCATTAGTGCTAAACAATGAACAAAAACAATAAAACAATATTGCATACTCATAGGGAGTGTGTAAGATCCTAAAACATGGCACAACGAGGTCTAAGGACCTTGCATTGCGAAGCCGGACACTCTCATTCATCACACACGAAAACACTCTCAATCGTTTCCACTCTATCTCCCTGTATGTGAAATCTCTCCCAAATCTCTCTAAGTATGTGAAATCTCTCTCAAATATCTCTTTGTATGTGAAATCTCTCCAAGTACGTCAAATCTCTCCCATATCTCACTGAGAACGAGGAATCTCTCTCAAATCTCTCTCGAAATCTCTCCCAACTTTCTATAGTCACTCGGGCATCCCAACCCTCGAATTTGGCGAAACATAGCCCAAGAACGGAAGTCTACGCGAAAAACGGACTTAAGGAAACGAACCCTCCGAACCGAAAGTACTGTTCATCAACCGAACCGAGAGTACTGTTCATCCGAACCGAACCCGGCATAGAAGGAAGGTCCGAACCGAAAGTACTGTTCATTACTATTCACAACAGTTCCTTCGGTTCTGGCTGCCCTTCGGACCGAACCCCCCTAACTTCGCTTCTGGCCTTCGCTTCGGACTGTTTCTCATCGGACCGAGCCTTCGCTTCGCGTCCCGCCTCCGGACTCAGCCTATCGCGTCCGAACCGTGCACCATCTGACCGAACTTCGGCCCAGAGACCGAGCCTCGGCCGAGATCCGAAGGGTCTCGCTGGGAAAGCTCGGATTTCACCCGTTTTTGCGTATTTTTGCGTTTTAAACCCATCTTTAATTATTTTAACATAGGATTTTCACCCAAAACTTTATTTTAAATTATAAGACCCCTAAATTAATGATTTAATCACATTTTAAGGATAAAATCTTATTTAAAAAGGAGTTGGTAAAGTACAAAAGAAGAGTGTTGACCTTACTTTAGTTTATGACGCAAGCAACCCCCACACCCACTCCATGACAACCCACACTCCTCCCCACCATACCTTGTACCTTTTACTCCCTTTCACAAGTAACCCCCACAATCTAAGGGCTGATTTACAACCTCTCTCCTCATTCTCTTCAAACACTCTTAAATTACACCAAGATTGAACTCCAACTTTTTCTCTCCAACTTCTCTCTTTAACTCACGATCTCAAGGCTGATCATCAAGTGTTCTTCCACTCTTGGTAAGTGTAATCCACCCTCCTTGTGATTCTCACACTTCATTCTACTCGAATCATTGATAGCTCATACAAACTCCATAACTATCATGCTAGATTCTCGAAAATCTTCAAGACATTCCAAGTGTCCTTGAGTTAAGCACCTCCATTCTTCAACAATCATCTACTGAAAACACTTAATGTGAGTTCATACCCATACATTTTCATGTTTTCTCAAGTTTTTAAGGGGGGGAATACAAGCCAAAACACCAAGAACATACCTAAATTCTTCTAACAGCTTTCATCAGAAAAGTTGGACTCCATTCACGGACTGTTTTGGACACCTTAAACATTTTAGTTTTCAAAACTGTTTTAGGTGCATGTAGTTCCACTTCTTATCTTTAAAATGACTACTTGCACATCTCCATACGAGTTTTCTACAATTTATGGTGATTTTTACAAAACTGCCTATCACTTCAAACACCATTCCGGACCAGTCTGTGATTATGGACTTTTCCACCTAAGTTGCAGGTCATTAAAAATCATGATAAAAATTATGAGTAAACTAGACACATTTTGGGAACTCCCAGAATTTACGGATTTAGTTTTCGACTTCGTATGATTTTTCTATGAATTTTCAAAAACAGTGTAGAAAGGCTGAAAACTTGTTAACAGCTTGTAATTTTTATAACACTTTGTAATATGTTGAGCAAAGTGTATAATGTCAAGTTCTAAGTAATGAATGTGATACGTTGTAAATTTTATCATCATAAACTGAAAATAAGTTATTCATGATAAGATTATTCATCCATTTAGAACACGTATATATATAAACTATAATAAGCATAGTTTAATGGATTTCATAATCCTAACGCTTTTCATAAAAGAGTTCTTACATATTACAAACATTTTGGATAAACTATAATAAGTATAGTTTATGATACACCACATGACACACACGTACGAAAAGGGTACATTCATACAGAAAGATTTTATTCTCCCGCATACAACTTGTAAACTTATTAACCTAAATTGTGAGACATTCTCTTTCCGTACGTCCGAGTGCGGGATATAAAATCATGTTCGTTATAATCAGAGTCTCCTAGAGGGAGAACGTGATAGTTGTATATAGATCTATATTGGGTTTGACACCCCACACCTTGCTGCTAGCTACAGTTGGACCTGCAGGTCTACGGGTGACAAATGTCATTTCAGTTTTTATTCGACGCCTGAGAAACGTCATGGCAGGTTCATTTAGTCTTAAGTATGATTATAGCGGCTCACACAAGGATATAACAATACATAAAGTTTACGGGATTTTTATAAAACTTAAATGAGTTTTATGTCGATTTTAAAATCACTTTTATCTCAATAAGTACAGGTATTACTGTACGTTTTCGGTTTTGGTATTTATGACTACACATCATGTGATACCACATTTATAACTTTAAGTATGGACAATACTTGTTATTTTCTTGGTCCTGAGATTTAGGACTACACGTACAGAAAGTATTAACAAATTTAAGAAATTACGAGAGTTTCACTAATATCATATGCGTTTGAATTAAAATAAACATACATTATTTTCTGTAAATAAGGAAGATTACTCATACATTACAGTCTTTGGATACAAGACTACACTATTCATTTTAAGAAAAATATCGGATTTTTCTGGAACAACTATGCCATTACATGACGAGCTTTTTCATAAAGATATACCAAAACTTATGAACTCACCAACCATTGTGTTGACATTTTTTTTCAAACTGCTTGTATTCTCAGGAAATCGCTAAACAGGTAACAAAGTACTTTTGAGGATGGGACGTTGAGGCGTCAAACTTATCATATTTTGTCAACATATTGTAATTGAATTTGAAACATGTAATTCATACAATGATGTAACTTTTTCAATTATATATATGTTGGTTGTGTTTACTTTCATCACTATTACCATTGTTGTTATGATACTACACATGAAGACCGCCATCCCTGGACGTTTCCGCCATCCTTGGTTCAGGGGTGTGACATCTTCCAATGTCCTATCTTGTGGCAGTGGTGGCACTCTGCCTCCTTTGGTTTAGAGCAGGGCTTAGCGGGATCAACTTTGGTCCCACTAGAAGAGGCACCATCTTGGGCTTTCACCTTGCGATAGTTCTTCGATGAAGCTTTCCTCTTCTTTCCCTTTCCTTGACCAATAGCCAAGACAGGAGAAGTGGGCGGATTGGGAGTAGGTGCAACAGACTTGTCCTTGAAGTTGCTCTCAGCGACCCTCAAGAGACCTTGGAGTTTGCTTAGGGTGACCTCTTCTTTGTTCATGTGGTAGGTCATCCTAAATTGGTTGTACATCGGAGGCAAAGAGTGAAGCACCATATCAATCACCAAGTCTTCACCAAAGTCAACATTTAACTTGCGAAGGCGGTCGACATACCTTTGCATCTTTTGCAGGTGCACGGTAAGAGATTCTCCATGACCCATCTTAGCGGAAATCATGTTGGTGAAAATCTCATAACGCTCTTGTCTCGCGTTTTGGTGGTATCTCTCCAATAAGTCTTGGTGCATCTCGTACGGGTACATGTCCTCGTAGGACTTTTGGAATTCGGAGTTCATGGTAGCGATCATGATGCAATGTAGCTTCGTTGCATCTCGCTCATGAGTCTCAAAATCGGTGATTTCGGCGGGAGTAGCAACTTCGGGTTTGATTTTCTCGAGCTTCTCATCGAGAACATACTCCTTATCCTCATAGCGCGCAATGGTGCGAATTTATCTTATCCATTCGCTAAAGTTCGTTCCATCGAAGGTGACCTTTTGGCAAAGGCTCATCAACGTGAAAGAACTAGCAGCAGCATTGTTTGCGTTCGACATCTACAATTAGAAAGGACAAAGATAGATTAGAATAAGAATCCCTAATTATCACCCAACAAGAAAAATTAGGGCTAGGATCCAACAATAACATTTACATACTAGAAAAGGGATGCCGTAATCTAACATGCAAATAAATTGAAGGTAAGTGAATGACGATTCACTAATTATCCATCACAAAACTTAAACTATTAGTCCTAAGTGTTTTTGAGAATTCCTAGGTTCGGATGAGATTCATTGAAACTATTCAATGGCATGTTTAAATCTCGATATGCCCCTCTTGTTTGTGACTGGGATACCGAGGATCACAAAGCGGGTGTGAATTACCATGCAAATTCACATGCTGCCTTCATTGTAACGATCACCTATTCGATGTGCCGGTAAACCACACACACTCCATCGAACTATGATAAACAATGAATCACCCTTTGCCACCTTCGCTTAGAACCAATTAGTGTGCCGGTAAACCACACACGCTCCACTAACTTCTTAGCAAGGTGCAAAGTGTAATTTCATGGGATTGCATCAATTCACTTTTCCTAAAGTAACTAAGATTGGGAAATTTATTAAAATATGTGTAGTTACTTTATATTTCTTATTATACTTTTAATGAGAGGATGAGGTTGCCCTATCCTACCCGTTCGGCTAACGACCCTTCACCAATCAAGCAAGCGGTGGGTGTGAGTGTACACCCATTAAGCGCCATTTTATAGACCGCAACCTTATACCCACCTTATAGATCGGCTTCGTGAATGAGGCCTACTAACGGTAAGACTAGCATTTAGTTATACATATATATATTATTCTAGTAATATCATATTAGTATAGGGCTATATTTTAAAACCTTTTTAAAATCTAGGGTTTGAAATTTAAGTTGTCTAAATTAAAACTTTTAATCACAAATATAAATTTCAAAACTTGGGGGTAAGTTTTAAAACATGGAGGATCAAATAACAAATAATTCCAATTAACAATTAATATCCTAATTATCTATATTTGATTTTATTCAAGATTTCTTTGAAGGATAATTACCAAAATAATTAAAATAATTAATTAATTATCATATAAGGAAATTAAATATTTTATTAGTTGATAAATATCTTTAACTAGATCAAGATAATAGTCATATATCAAAAAATCGGATTTAGATTGATCTATTATGATTAAGGTAAGTTTCCATAAGATAATTATGAAAAAATCCCGAATCTGGCCATTCCTGACGCCTGGACTCGCCGAGTGCACAAGGGGACTCGCCAAGTCAGGCCTACTCGCCGAGTCCACCTTGGAACTCGCCGAGTCAGTGACTCAGAAACCTAAAAAATGAATTTTGCAGGTTTGTTTCAGTTAATCAAGCAACAATTTAAAGAAAACCAAGCTAGGCTCTGATACCACTGATGGGTTTTAGCCATAAGAACTTTCCTATGTGCGCATGCAAAACCCTAATGCTTGGATCTAGGCTTTCTAATAAACATGCTTTGAATCCAAGACTTCTAATGACTAATTAGGTTAAATAAAAACATTGAAACAGATCTAGAATCATACCTTTGAGTTCCTTGTTGATCTTGAGGTCTTGGAGCTTCTAGAGTCACAAATGTCACTCCTCTAATGGCTTACAAACACCAATAGCAAAGAAGATGATTTAAGAGAGAGGAGAGGAGAAAAAATCGGCTAGGGTTCTCTTACTATAGGAGAGGTGCCGATTTCCTTATGCCATGGGGTCTATTTATACTTGTAGACTCCTTAAGGGTTACAACCTAAACCCTAATTGGATAATCTTCTCTTAAGGCTATCCATATCCTTTCCATAGATAAGCCTTGGACGATTTTGAAGCTATCCTAGCTTCTAGAATCAGTCCCTAGCATATCCATAAGAATTTACAGTCTAAAGCTTAACTATCAAACAATTGACAGTTTATGCCCCTTTATTTAATTAATCTCTTTAAGTCACCAAATTAATTCTAATTAATTCTATGACATATTAATCAAATAACAAATATATTATTCATTATATTATTCTCATAATATATTAATAATATTTACTCTCTCGTAATAAATCATCCTATCAAGTTGCTATGGTGAAGGCAACCCAAAAGGACTATGCACAACCGGGTCAAATACTTGCCTAATATATTTGCATCCTTAGACACTATTCCAACATAATCATCCTCGGGATGGAATACTCATGGCCCACAACCAACAGGTTAGAATGCCCATATCTATTGGCCTCCGCACAAAGCAGATAAGCCTCAACCGCCAAACGAACATGTGCACATATATATAAAAGATAATCACATATCAGTCTATAGACAACAACTGAACTGACGGATCATACCACATTACACATAATACCATCCTATCTACAAGGATACCGATCTAACAGATCATACCACTTACTACATAATATTATCCTACACTTTATGATACCGATCTAACAGATCATACCACATACCACATAATATTATCCTACCCTCTAGGATACCGATCTAACAGATCATACTAGCATAAGATAACCAGATAGCAATCCAAATGGTCGGCCTTGGTGCCTTAGACCCTTAAGTATAGTGAGGATAACTCACCTTGCAACTACCGACTAGAAATAGAAAGCTCAACTCTCGGATCACTACCACCAACGCCACCACCTATATCCAACACATCCCAAAGTTCATAAATTCCCGAGATACCCCCAGAGGTCAATTTGTCAACCCTTGGTTAAAGTCAAAGTCAACTGTCAAGGTCAACAGTCCATGTTGACCTCAAATCACCGAGCACCCTCAACTACTCTCCGAGTTCTTGCCTAATTTTACCAACAAGCCGAGTCACTCACTGACTCACCGAGTACATGGCAATCTTCATCGGACACATCGAGTTACTCATCTGACTCGTCGAGCCCACGACCAACTTCATCAGACTTGCAGAGTCGACCTTGCCACTTGTCGAGTCCCTTTAGACCTTCATCCATACAAATTCTTTTTAAGCCACGCAAAGACTCCAGATTGTAGATCCAACCATCCAAGGCATGCTTATCACATAAAGTTGCAAACCTTACGTGCATGCAAGGCTTTAAGGCCCTACAATGACAAAACTAAGCTTGAAATGAAGTCCAACCCTTGAGGTAAGGCTCATACTTGTCAAAACTGCTACCTTTATGGATCTAGAGACCAAAGGGAGTCATGATCTGAAGTTTCAGCTTCAGATCTTGGCTCAAACACAAAAGCATTTCCTAAAACCAACCCAAAAAGAGATTAAAGATGAGCTGAGCCAAAGAGACAACTTAATACCATCCAGAGAGTGTCAAATGATGTATATCCTTGCTTCCCACGAGTTCCTAGCTTCGATTTACTTGTTTCCGCAAGTGTTCCTCACCAAGATCTCTCTTCCAAGCTCTATCACACCAAAGAAACAGACACACACACACACGATTTAGGGTTTAAGGGTGCCAAGGAGCTGTAAAGGGGGGGTTGGGGAAGGCCAATGATCCTTTAAATAGGGTGTAAAACCCCGGGATTTAGGGTTTCATCTGCCAGCCTACTCGTCCAGTCCCTTCTTGGACTCGGCGAGTAGATCTCTAAAACACGCGGACCAACCCGCTGCTACTCGATGAGTAGGGCAGCCAACTCGTCGAGTTGACCTTGAAACCAAGATATTTCTTACATAAACCCGTACCTGAAAATCGAGGCATTACAGTTCTCCCCCATTTGAACTAGACTTCGTCCTCGAAGTCCGTCGAGGTAAACCGTGTCGAGAATGCTCCCACATGTTAGCCTCCGGCTCCCACGTGCACTCGGATCCCCTCCGATGCTCCCACTGCACCTTCACCAAAGGTATTTCAATGTTCCGCAAAACTTACATCTTCCTTTCCAGAATGGCCACAGGCCTCTCCACATAATTCGGGCATTCTTCGACCTGAATATCATCCAACAACACTATTGCCTCCTGATCCATAATGCACTTTCGCAACTGTGAAACGTGGATAGTGCTATGAATTCGGCTAAGCTCCTCTAGTAGCTCTAGCCTATATGCCACCTTGCCAACCCTTGCAAGGATCTTGAATGGACCAATGAAATGGGGACCCAATTTCCCCCTCTTCCAGAAGCGGATCACACCCGCCTGCCTAATCTGCTGTTGACTCTAACTTCTATCCACATAACATCTCAATAGTCGGGGCACCGATGTTGGAATGATAGCTGTTGTTGTAGGCGAACTCCGCAAGGGGTAGGTGGGAATCCCAACTCCCACCGACGTTAATGACGCACACCCTCAACATATCCTCGAGGGTCTGGATGGTTTGCTCGCTATGACCATCGGTCTGAGGATGAAATGTTGTAGTAAAATGCAACCGTGTGCCCAGTTCCTCGTTGAACTTCTGCCAGAAACGGGAGGTAAATCTAGCATCCTAGTCAAAAACAATAGATACCGGAACCCCATGGGGAGCAACGACCTCGCGAATGTACAAGTTGGCCAACTTCTTGGCCGAAGAACTCTCCCGTATAGCCAAGAAATGGGCACTCTTGGTCAATCGATCTACGATGACCCATATGGCATCAAACCCCTTCGTCGTCCTTGGTAGTTTGGTAATGAAATCCATCGTGATCTGCTCCCATTTCCACATGGGAATCTCCATAGGCTACAGCATACCACGCGGCCTCTGATGCTCTGCATTTACCATCCTACAAGTCAAGCACCTCTCGACGTACCAAGCGATTTCTCGCTTCATACATGGCCACCAGTAACTCAACTCAAATCGCTGTACATCTTGGTGGCCCCGGGGTGAATAGAGAAGTGAGACTTATGAGCCTCTTCCATGACTGTCTGTCTGACTCCACCAGACATCGGAACCCATACTCGACCGCATCGGGTTAACAATCCCTGACTATCCTGCACAAACCAGGTGTTCTCACCCCTGATCCTTTCCAGCTTCCAATTCTCTGGCCACATGCCCTCCACCTGAGCATCTCTGATCAAATGCACAATCGCAGAATGCACCACTATCCTCATACATATCGCTGGGGTGGAAGACCCAGCTGACTTGTGGCTCAATGCATCCGCAACCACATTCACTTTACCGAGGTAGTAAAGGATCTCGCAATCATAGTCCTTGACTACGTCCAGCCACCTGCGCTACCTCATATTCAGGTTCGGCTAATCCATGATGTGTCTCAAGCTCTTGTGGTCTGTATATATTGTACAACGGACCCCAAATAGGTAATGTCTCAATATATTTAGAGCGAACACCACCACTTGTTGGAACCTGAAAGTGAACCTCTAGCAATCCTAAGTACATATTCCAAAGGTTGTTGATTCCGAAGGAAGATATGGTCCGGGACCTGTCCAGAGCTGGAGAAAAGGAGTGAAGTATTTTGAATAGGAACACCTTCCGAAGCTGATACTGAAGTTCGGAATGCATGCTGATCCGCACCAAACCTTCATCTCCGGAACATTACTAGTCCGAAATGAAGTCTCTTTGTCTTTTGTGCATTTATTACTTTTGTCTTGTATTGTGATGTAACGTTTCCTTGGACTTAGTTTAAAGTTGATTTAGGACAATCAGAATGTCAGACTTGTATCTTTTGTCCGGTCCTATGTAAACTTTTGGGTCAGATCACTGTAACATTCTCTCTTATATATAGGAGCATTCAATTCAAGGCAACAACGAATCTTTCTCTTACTTTTGGCATTTACTCTTGTTACATTAAAAACATTCTTCTTGTTCTTCATTAATTAATGTTACCTTAATCATTATCTTCTTATTCTTAATGAATGTCTTGATCATTTGTTGAACTGATTATCTAAGACTTGAGTGGTCTTTCCAGTCTCGACTTGAGCATCTATTATCAAGCAGACATTGATCTCAAGAATTCACTCAAGGTTTAAGGTCTCAAACCTTGTCCCTGCGCATAGATCTTGTTCTCACAATTGGTATCAGAGCTTGAGTGGTTATCCTTTGAATCCATAAGATCAGATTATAGTTGGTTTGAATTTACATTTGTATTTCAACCATTTCTGTGTTAAGGATAAAAGTTCTTCTATATAGCACTTAATCTTGAAGATATCTTGACTTTAGTGACTGCTTCAAATCCTCAACAAACGATTTCAATGCAAATCGCAAATAGCGTGGGTGGCCCTACACATGCCCTATTGCTAGTTGTGGAAGAATATGATCATTGGAAAGTTAGAATGGAAAGGTTTTTACTAGCCAAAGAGAAAGGTGAAAAAATCTAGAGATCCGTTAAAAAAGGCCCTCATGTTACAGTAAGAACAGTTGTAAGAGATGCAACTACTCAACTCATGCGAGAGGATGAAGCTCGTCCAGCCCCTCTAACTGCAGATGATATTGAAAAGCTACATGTTGATCAAGTTGCCTTCTCGAAAATGGTGTTTGGTGTTCCTCCATCACTTTTTGAGCACATCAAGTTATGCAAATTAGCCAAAGAAATTTGGGACACTCTTCACGATCTGATTGAAGGTTTTGAAACTACGAAGGACAAACGCCTCATCTCGGTTGTCAATGACTTTGACACATTGACTACTACTCCAGGTGAATCCGTAGCCTCATCCTCCAACCGATATCGAATCGTTGTCAACAACATGACTGCTCATGGGATTGTTCGAACTCCTCTCGAGTACAATCTCAAGTTAATTAACAGTCTTGGTAAAGGATGGGGAAATGTAAAGTCATGTCTTCAAAGCAATGGTTCCTTAAAAAAATTAAAACTCTATCAACTTTTTGATGAGCTTCAAGCACATGAATCAAACGTTGCTCAAACCATAAGAGAACTTTCCGGAGGACCACTTGCTCTAGTCAATTCTTTTGAATCAACCATTTCGAACCCACCTGCTCTGGAACCTTACAAGCTCACTGTTCCTTTGACTCAATCATCCTTAACTTCTTTACCCACACACAACTATCCTGAAGATGATTCCGAAACCTTGGATCCTAAACTCCGTTTCCAACAAGAGTTTGCCTTACTCTCAATGAAATACAAACGTCCTTTCAATCCCTCTTACAAACCATACCAAAACAGATTCAACGCTCCTTACCAAAACCATCCTTAACCATATTAAGCTCCGGAACCAAAACACACCTCCAAAAATCCTCTTGCATACAAGCCTAACCTCACTAAACCAAAGTCAGCCCCGAAATCTTCTCAAAATTCCAACTCGGAAAAACTAAAGATCTTGTGTCATAAATGTGGTCATGCAAACGATTTTGCCAAAGATTGTCTAGCTGATGCTCTACAAAAACCAAAAGTCAATGACTCAGCTTATTATGTCCGAAAAGCACAAGAAATGGCTGAAAGTGAGAAGGCATTTTTCACTACAGTTTTAAGAGATATCGAAGGATATTGGTCATCTGAAGATGATGAAGATTTGGTGTCTGGAAGAAATATATGTTTGATGTCAAGACAAACGGTTGAATGTGATGAAGGTTATTGGTCTTCTGGGTCCGAAGATGAAGATGATGTTGCTGAACCTCACTACTGTTACATGGCCACTAACAATCCACCAGGTCAAAGCATTGTTCAGCAGGTAAAATCCATGATCTCCGATAATAATTTTGATTTGACTTTATGTGAACCTTATCTGACCCAGATCCAAACAGATATGAACACCATATATAAAGCCTATGAGTCTGCCATAAAAGCCAGTGAGAAGAAAGACTGTGAACTAAGTCTTCTTAGATTACGTTTTGAGGATAAGAAATTGAAAATTGAGTCCCTAGAGCATGAACTTGTAATGTCAAAAGATGAATGTATCATTTTGAAAGATCAATGTGAAATCACCTACTCTGAACGAAATATTTTGATTTCTCATAACAAACATCTCAATGCCAAAATTGATGTTTTGCATAACTCTATAGACATGCTTGAAGCTGACATTCGGATGACACATAATTTTCTTCATCCATGGTCCAAAGCTCCTGGTCTCGGAAGCGAGTTTCCGAAACCAATTGTTAGTCACCTGAAGGAATTGCAAAATTTGACATTCATGGGAGAGGTTCCGAACATTAAAAATTCAGACACTCGTGTTTCTCCATTGTCAACCCTTCCCGAGGCTAAAAGATCTTTTAAGTCCCTAATTCCTGAGTTCCAACCAATAGTTGTCAAATGTCCTGATTCCACGCCTCTTCCGCCTCTGATAAACATGGACCTGAATCGGACCACGAAATATCATTATAGTCTCCAAACTGTGTAGACTATGTTCCTAAAAGCAATCACGTAAACAACTATGTGATTGAGGAAATTATTCCGGAAACAACTGAAGTCAATGCCTCGGAATTTGTATGGGCATCTTTAGATGATAAAGTTGAAATCTCATGCAATGTGTCCTCTGATTCATGTGAATCGAACTCCGTAGTTCTTTCAAAGACCAAAATGGTTCCCATTACTCCTATGTTTACAAATCCATCCAAAGGACAAACTTCTGGATCCTCTCCTCATCCTAAGAGAAAACCAATGTTGAATAGAAAGATATTGTAGATCCTAAGGTAGAAGCTAGAAATGCTTTCAAAAAGGAAGTTAAGACTAGACAAAATTCCAGGTTCCTTGCTAACTCTAAACAAAATTCATTCCAAAATCCTCGTATCTTCACACATAGTCAAAACTCTTTTGTTCCTGCAAGGATCCTGAAAAGACCTTCTGAACCTTTTGCTCGTTCGGAATCTAGCGATGTCCTTAGCTCAATCTCACCTCAAGCTCATGTTAATGTCAATGTCAAAACCATCTGAAATACTTCGCCGACACCTCAAAATGTTTCATCTGTCTTTATTTCAAAATATGATGGCACGATTTTTAAACCGATAATTTCAAAGAACAATGTGTCATCAAACAAATCCACAAGTTTAAAAACCACTGTTTCAAAAATCTTCAAACAAAAATCTTGTGTGGAAAAGCCAAACATCTGTTAACAAAACAATTGTCTCGGAGATAACAAAAAATGTCAATCCTTCAGATACCAAAGTTCCGAAGAAGTCATCTCCTAACCCACAAGTAGTTGAATATAACTACTGGATAGATGAAAAGACATTAGCATTCTGTGTGTTTCCAAAGAACTCAAGTAATCTCACCAAGAAACACGTATTTGTTACAAAGTCACAATCAAAGTCCAAAGTCCATGCCTACGTCCCAAAGTCTAACTCGGAGCCTAAAAGCTCCATTGTTCACTAATTTTGCAGGCACTTTGTGCTTCAGAGCAAGAAACAAAATGGTATATTGATAGTGGTTGCTCCATGCACATGACAGGGCATAAGGATTTTCTGTGAGATTTAAAGCTTTCTCCAAATGCTGGTTATGTGATGTATGGAAACAACTCTAATTCTCAAATTCGTGGTTATGGAACTCTCTCCAATGGAAACTTCTCTATTTCACATGTTGCTTATGTAGCTGACTTGAAGCATAGTTTGATAAGTGTTGCTCAGCTCACTGACTCAAGCCGACGTGTGGAATTTTGCAAAAAATATAGATATGTGATGACTAAAGACCGAAAAGATTGTTTGATAAAGTCTCTTCGCAACAAAAAAAAAGTACCCACTTGACATCAATATGATTATTGGCAAACTGCAACTCCGCCTTCTCTCCAAAGTTGTTCCTGACGTTAGTTGGTTATGGCACCGAAGGCTCGCACATCTGAACTTTCGGCACATGAATGATCTTGTATAAGGTGAAATGGTAATAGGTTTACCTCTTCTCAAGTTAGAAAATGATCATTTATGTGCTATATATGAGTGTGGTAAGAAATTGAAGAAGGGTCATCTTGTTATCATCGAAAAATCCATTTCGGATCCATTGGAGCTTCTACACATTGATCTTTGTGGACCATCCACTGTAGAAAGTGTTCATCATAAGAAATATATTCTTGTGATTGTGATTGATTTTACAAGGTTCACCTGGGTCTTCTTCCTAAGGCTGAAATCCGAAACTGCCTCTGAGCTCATCAATTTTATCAAAGGGATAGAAGTTCTTATCAAACTCCCGATCAGAAGAATCCGAAGTGATAATTGTTCGGAATTTGTGAATTCCACCATTGAGAAGTTTCTCACAGAAAAAGGAATCGATCACAACTTCTCATATCCCTACATTCCACAACAAAATGGTGTAGTTGAAAGACGTACTAGAACACTTGTTGAAGCCGCTCGATCAATGATGAACTATGCAAACCTACCACTATATCTTTGGGCTGAAGCTGTATCCACTGTTTGTTTCACTCAAAATCGAAGTATCATCAATCGACGTCTGAACATGACACCATAAGAAGCAATGAATGGTCGAAATGCAACAATCTCGTTCCTACATGTCTTCGGATGCAGATGCTTCATCAAAAACAACCGTGATCAGCTTACAAAGTTCCAACCTAAAGATGACGAAGCTATCTTTCTTGGGTACTCTTCTAACTCCAAGGCTTATAGAGTTCTCAATCAAAGAACTTGTGTTCTGGAAGAAAGCTTTGATATTACCTTTGATGAAAACTTTGTTCGAAATTCTGGCCCCTCTCACGTCACAACTCACATCATGGAGTCTGATGCTCCTCCGCCAGGATGTCCGAACCCTCAAACCATTCTTGAGGTTGACTTTGAAAACCTCTTTGGTCCTTCCGAAACCGATCTTGATTCCGAATCTCGAGATTTAATATTCATGTATATATTTAGCATGTATAATTATGATTTAGCCGACAGTCTGACTAGTGATCCTACCCTAAGCCCACAACCAAACAAGGAACATGAGTTACGGTATTTCACAATAGTCCTAAGTCCGTTAAAGCATGATTATACATAAATATACAAAGGAATATGATTTTGATATAAACATAAATCTAAAATAGTTTAAAAGAGTTTTGAAATGATTTTTAACAATATTTATAAGCATAAGAAATCCTTCTATTGTTTTCACATGTAAGAGTTAACACAATTAAATTGTGTTCTACTTGTAGCCCCCCCCCCCCCCCCCCTTCTAAAAACATTGAAAAAGGTAAATTGTAGGGGTATTAATTCACCTTATGTGAGTGATTCGTGTGAAGTTTCGATATAGGATGTTTGTTTCCACAAGTTAGATCCCGAGGCAAAAACAAGTCCTAAAAGCATTTCACACAATATATATGCATACAATTAGTGAATATAATAATAAGTACGTTACGGAAATAGACTAATTTGTAAGTTTCACTTACAAATAAGAGTGTTAGAAGCGATTTAGGAAGGATGCAATGAGTTTTCGGCCAGCGCTTTGGGTTTTCGGCCCAATGAAGATCTTGGTGTTCTTGGTGAAACCAAGGAGATTCAAGGGTTTTTGGCTGAGGATCTTGATGAAATAGAGAACACTTGATGTTCTAAACAAGATCTGAAGGAGATACAAAGGATTTTTGAAGATAGTTGAGAGAGAATGAGGGTTTTCAGTTGATGTTCTTGAGAGAGAAAAGTGTGTTTCCGGCCAAAAGTGTCGAAGTGAGGATGTGTTTTCGGTCCTTCCATATGAATAAGGCCGAAATATTGATAGGACACATGCATTGATTCGAGAACCGATAGGATAAGACCGAGGTTTGCGGACAAAAACTGAGGGTTTGTGTTCGGAAGAGTGTTCTCGGCCGAAAATGGAAAGTTTGTATGTTTGCGGTCTAGAGGGAGTTATCAGTCCGAAGTCTTAAGCTACGCGAGGGTTCTCGTCTACGAACCGAGGGTTTGCGGCCCATGCGAGACTTCTCGGATGAAGTGTTACACTTCTAATAAAAAACTTTTAAACACATATAGATTATCAATCTCACCTTAAATAAGTAAATCAAAAAAATAAGTTTGACTTAGTTTGACTTTATTTGACATGTTTGACTTTTACAATAACGAAAATAACGGTTTGTCACATCATCCCCCCGTTAGAGGGAATTTCGTCCCAAAATTAAGTCTTAGAGATATGCATGGACTAAGGGAAAAGATGCAGATACTTAAGTTTCATTTGATCCTCTCGCTCCTAATTGAATTCAGGTCCCTATTTTGCATTCCAGCAAACCTTCACTATCGGGATACATCTTTGTATGGTTTGTTTGACTTCCCTATCCATGATTTCTACTGGCTCTTCCATGAAGTTGAGGCTCTCAATGATCTCGATTTCAGCTAGTGGGATAACAAGAGCCTCATCAGATAAACACTTCTTTAGGTTGGATACGTGGAAACTGGTGTGTACGTTGCTAAGTTCTTGAGGTAGTCGGAGTTTGTAAGCTACAGGGCCGATTCTAGCGATAATATCAAAAGGTCCAATGTACCGTGGATTTAGTTTACCACACTTTTCGAAGAGGATCATGCAGTTCCAGGGTGAGACCTTCAATAGAAGAAGGTCACCAACCTGAAATTCCAAGGGTTTCCGTCTTTTATCTGCGTAGCTTTTCTGTCGATCTCTAGAGGCTTTCAATTGCTCGCGAATTTGCACAATCTTTTCTGTTGTCTCTCTGATGATTTCCGGACAAGTGAGAGTAGTGTTAGGAACTTGTCCTTCGGCTAGTTACGTGCCACCCACCTTAGCCCAACACAGAGGGGATTTGCACTACTGGCCATAGAGGGCTTTGAATGGTGAAACTTTGATACTAGTATGGTAGCTGTTGTTGTATGAAAACTTAACCAATGGTAAATGGATATCCCATGCTTTACCAAAGTCGATCACACTGTCTCTCAACATGTCTTCCAACGTTTGTATAGTCCTCTCATTCTGTCCATCAGTTTGTGGGTGGTAGGTTGTACTCATCTCCATCCTAGTTCCTAGGGATTTTTGTAGCAACTACTAGAATCTTGAGGTGAATCTACTGTCTCTATCGGAGATAATACATACGGGAATACCATGCAGTCATATGATCTCTCTAATGTATGTTCTGGTTAGTTTCTCCATCTTTTCGGTTTCTTTGATTGGTAGGAAGTGCGTGAACTTAGTTAACTGGTCAAGAATAACGCAAATGGTATCGAGACCACCCGTTGACCTGGGCAACTTGGTTATGAAATCCATTGTAATCCGCCCCCACTTCCATACAGGTATCTCCGGTTGTTGTTGTAAACCTGAGGGCTTTTGGTATTCTACCTTAACCTTGGCGCACGTAAGACACTTGCCCACGGAGGTATCAATCTTTGCTTTTATGTTAGGCCACCAATATAACTTATTGAGATCCAGATACGTCTTGTCTGAAACTAGATGAAAGGAGTATCGAGTATTTTGTTCTTTGTTCATGACAACGTCTTTGAAATCCCCGAGTTTCGGTGTCCAGATCCGATCCATGAGGTATAAGAATCTGTCACCCTTGACTTTTAAGTTCTTATCCATCCCTCTCAGGCGTTCACCTGCCACATTTTTAGGCTTTAAGGCTTCCTATTGAGCCTCCCTAATTTGTGTGGACAGCTGTGAATGGATTTTCATAGTCAATGCCTTGACTCTACGTCCTGAGTACTCTTTCCGACTTAGGGCGTCAGCTACTACATTGGCTTTACCTGGATCATAACGAATTTCGTATTCATAGTCATTTAGTAGTTCGACCCACCATTGTTGTCTCATGTTGAGATCCTTCTGGTCGAATATATGTTGGAGAGTTTTGTGGTCTGTAAAGATAGTGTTCTTCGTACCATACATGTAGTGTCTCTAGATTTTCAGATCAAATACTTTTGCTCCTAACTCTAGATCATGAGTAGTGTAGTTGACTTCGTGTGTCTTAAGCTGTCTTGAAGCATAGGCGATGACCTTTCCCCATTGCATAAGAACACAACCAAGACCTTGGTTGGATGCATCTCAGTATACCACAAAATCTTCTATCCCTTCTGGGAGGGATAAAATTGGCGTGCTGCATAAGGCTTGCTTCAGCATTTGGTATGCCATTTCTTGTTTCTCTTCCCGGTCAAAGGTCATCCCTTTCTGAGTCAATGTGGTAAGTGGTTTCACGATCTTTGAGAAGTTCTGAATGAATCTGCATGTCCTTGGTGCCGACAAGTTCTCGATGGCCTTGATTTTGGAAGGGTCCACGTGATTTCCCTCTTCGCTAACCACGTGACTCAAGAATTCGACACTTCGAATCCAAAATTTACATTTAGAGAACTTCACATAAAGTTTCTCTGCTTGTAGTGTTTCCAAGATCTGCTGTAAGTGTTGACTATGTTCCTCCTTACCGCATGAGTAGATAAGTATATCATCGATGAATACTATCACGAACTTATCGAAGTAAGGATGGCACACCCGATTCAAGAAATCCACGAACACCGCGGGCGCATTGGTTAATCTGAAATGCATCACTACGAACTTGTAGTGATCATAACGAGTTTGGAAGGCTGTTTTGGAAACTTCTTCCTCTAGAACTCGTAGTTGGTGATACCCAGATCTTAATTCAATCTTAGAAAAGTAGCTTGCTCCTTGAAGTTGGTCGAACAAGTCGTCTATCCATGGTAGAGGGTATCGGTTCTTAGCGGTAAGTTGGTTTAGCTTGCGATAGTCGATGCACATACGGAACGATCCATCCTTCTTTTTAATGAATAAGACTGGTGCTCCCCAGGGTGAGAAGCTTGGTCTAATAAATCCTTTGTTGAGAAGTTTGTGCAGTCGACTGGATAGTTCCTGCATCTCAGCTGGTGCTAGTTGGTAAGGCGATTTGGCTACAGGGGTAGCTTCTAGAATTAAGTCGATTCTGAACTCGACTTGACATTGTCGTGGTAATCCTGGAAGATCTTCGGGAAAGATGTCAGGAAAGTCGCAGACTTTTGGGATGTTCTTTATGTCATTCACCTTTTGCCTCACATCAACCACGTGAGCAAGGAACGTATGATATTCCTTTCATAAGTACTTCTAGGCTTGAATACTCGAGATGATTTGAAGGTTCGTGTCTGGTTTGTCGCCATATATAACTAAGGTTTCACTAATCGGTAGATTAAGATGAACGACTTTCTTAAAACACAAGATGTCAACCCAATGAAGACTCAACCAATCCATGCTGATAATGAGGTCAAAACTTTTAATTGAGATAGGCATGAAGTCAATTTGAAGTGAATAGCTATCTAGAGTGAGGGTGCATCCTATGTATATATCGTTAGTGCTCTCAGTCATCCCGTTAGCTATTTCTACACTGAACGTTTCTTTTAGTGCTTGTGGTTGTTGTTGAAGTAAGTGTTTAAATTTTTGATTCACCAAACTCCTCTCCCGTCCACTATCAAATACTATGCATGCATAAGAGTTATCGAGGAGAAACGTACTCGTGACCACCGTAGGGTTTGCCACAGCTTCCTCATGGCCAATCGCCAAAAATCTTCCTACTCCAATAGTATTCCCCGCCTTTTGACAGTTCCGTTTGTAGTATCCAACTTCACCACACCCGTAACAGGCCTGGCCTAGTCCAATACTAGGGACCTGGTGATTGGTCTTGCTGGTGCCTTTTAGAAACGGGTGTGCCCCTTCCAGTTGTAGTTGGCACATTGCATCTCTTGGCAAGATCCATTATGATGGAAGTTGCACTTGTTGCATTTCGGCAGACTTCCAGTGTACTGCTTTGCTGGTGCAGGGACAACAGGGGTTGTTGCGGCATGAACAGCCACAATATGTTATTTCTTGGTGGAGTTCTGTGCTAATTGGTTCTTCTTTTTGTCCCAAAACATTCTCTTGTTGTCATTTGCGTTGGCTGGTTCTAGGACAGCAGGGTTTGTTGCTTGTGGACAAACGTCATGGTCAATGAGTCTCTGTGCCAATCATTTGGCACTATCAAATGTAGAGGGGTTTGAAGACAATACGCTCCCCTGAAATGGAGGCAACAATCCCCAGATGTACGTCTCGATTTTCTTGCTTTCCGTGGCGACCATCCCCGGGCTTAAAGTCGTAAGATCACTAAACCAATTAGTGTACGCTACTATGTCAGAGCCTTTCATGGTAAGGCCCCAAGGTTGCTGTTCTAATTTATGTACCTCACCCCTCGGGCAGTACTCCCCTCTCATTAGGTCCTTCAACGTTTCCCAACCAATTGAGTTAGCCACTATGAGTGTAAGTGACTTGACATGGTCATTCCACCATGTAAGGGCCCAGTCGGAGAAGGTGCAGGCAGCAAATGTTACTTTGCTTCCTTTAGGGCAGGAGCAGATCTCGAAGATAGACTCCGTTTCTCAACCCATTGTGATAGAGCAATGATTCCACCACTATCGTTAAAGGCTTTGGGTTTGCAGTTGGTAAAGTCCTTGTATGAACACTTCGTAGGGTGTCCATGGCTATCACCTTGGGTGGAGTTAATACCCGTTCCACCCCCACTAGTACAACTAGTGTTGATCTGATTTATGGTTGCCATTACAGTCGCGGTCACTGCAGCTTGAAAAACTATAGGATCGAACTGAGGTTGAGGTGGTGGTTGACTTGGAGTTATTGGCAAATTGCGTCTGTTAGATTTATGAGGGGGCATCCTTCAACTATAAGTTTATAAAAATGAAGATAATGGTAAGAATTCAATAGTGATTATAATGTGATTGCTCCTTGAACTAAATCACCCTAGTTCAAGATGTATTTGTTTAAGTGTTTGTAGTAGAGGTCCACCTCTAGAAAGATGAAAGAATTTGGATAGGGATTTTCCAAGAGAATTAGATGCCTGTCAATATCATTGGCATTGTAGACGTATAAAGTTCCGGAAAATTTGACCTTGCAATAGGTCTACAACATACCAACATAGAGAAAACCTTTACAACATAAAGACCTAGCAAATATGAGATTTCAAGGTGTAAACATAAACAGGAAAATAACACTAGAGTCTACAAGTAGACTTAATCTATATCAAAAGAGTGAGTAGAGTATGATCTACTCGCGAGGAGTGTTGTTCTGGTTATTCTAGACTATGCCCTTGATTCTGCCAACTGATGTTCTGTTTCCCACACACGCCTTTCTAATGCAAGTTGACCCTGACGAAATTCTCTAACTTCGGATCGGCTGGCATTTAGTTCCCTCTGTAGTGCGTCAGTGTGAGTCCTTGTTAACTCCTGGTCAGCGGTCGGATGGCATAAGCGAACTGTGTTGACTCCTGAGTTAGCCCTAATTTTCATGACTTGGTCGATGGCCGCTTTTCCTTTTTCATCATTGTGAGCAACACGACAAACCAAGATAGGGAGGATTCTGTCATCTGATCCTCCCTCGCTCAAGTTGTAGAAGCTCTGGTCTCCATTATAAGGAGGTGGTTGTCCCTGTTCGTGGCTCCACCTCCCCAAGTTTACTGCCAATAGAGGCGTCGGGCCTTGAAAATCCTGTCAAGGGTTACAATTTTGGGCAACTTGAGGTGGATTATAGACCTCTGGTTCTGAGTCGAAGTATTCCAGAACTTCCACTTCGTTCTCTTCCTCAGAACTCTCCTCAGGGTCTTCTTCTACTGGGACCACAGGGTTACCTTCTTCTTATTCAGCTTCAAGCCATCCACCGTTCCCTTGATCGGGAAAGTACGGGTCTCCCGGCAGATGAAATTCGGCCATGTTATCTAAGCGAGAATAAGGGTGTAAGAGACATATAATAGATGCATTACTAAAGATATTTATAAGTAACCTTACCGGCTACTTCAATACTTACATAGTGCATACCAACTATATATAACCAAGATAGAATAGATCTTCGAATAAGTGATCCAACTCTAAGACCACAACCAAACAAGGAACATGAAGTAAAGCGAAGATCACAGATTCTAAGTCTATATCATCTTAGTTACATATAACCTTAACGTATCCACTAAAAAAATATCGACATACTAGTAAGGGTCTTTTTAGTTTTCACATAAGTAATTATAGCACAACAAAATACTCCTATAGTATTTTAAGTTTATGTTAAGTTCTAGCGTTTCTTTGTAGTAGAGTTGGTAAGTTTTAGACTTGTTGCAACACCATAACCATTCCTAGTCACATGCTAATGACTTATCGGATAGATATAGTTGATCAGGCTATATCAATCCCAAAACTGATTATATATATCCCCAAGCCTACTTGTGCTGTTCAACAATCACAATACTTTTGTTCTATTCTAGTATGACACTGTTCTGGTTTATATGCATGTATGGATACTTTAGTAAAATATTATATATTTAAAAAGTATAATCACTTAGTTAGACTGTTTTAATCCCATTGTATTTATAGCTGTATATCTTTTATAGGTTGATATACTTAGATCACTATAAACAGTTTTCTGATACCAATCTGTCACACCCCCTAACCGAGATGGCGGAAACATTCGAGGGCGGAGGTCGTCATGTACAATATCATAACAATGCACAATAGAAAAACAAGCAACAACATCCATTTCATTAATAATATAGTTAATGCATTTGTGTTCTTTGTATAGTTGTATGACACCAAAAATGTAAAGCAGAAATAGAAGATGATTCTGAACATGCTAGGTCATCTCCAAAACCGGTGCAAGTGTACATGTCTATTGGTTCCTTGAGAATACAAATTATTTTGAAAGAGAGTATCAACATTTAAGTTGGTGAGTTCATAACTTTTTAGTGTCAAAGTGTTTGTATTTATTTCATGAAATGCTAGTGTACTTTCCTTAAAATCCTATAATTTCTGCTTAAAATAGAAGTAGTATTCTACCCAAGACCAAACCGCTTGTATGTTTGTTCTCTTGTAATAGTGTAAAATATATGTTTGTAATTGAAATAGTATAAAATGTATGTTTGTACTTGAAATAGTAAAAAACTTTATGTTTTCCATATTTGTAAACTCTCTTTATTAGAAAAATAGTATGCATTGTTCATGTGAGAATATCGTTGTATGAATGTAATGGAAAATGAAGATTTACAGTAGTATTGTTTAAAATACACTACTGATGAATTAACTGCCTTGTAACCGAATTGGTTAATTAAGGTTTTAATGTGATTAAGGTTATAACCATGCTTGATTGACTAGAATAAAAATGATGTTCTTCACGCGTAAAAAATGATATGACATTTCTCACCTGTAGACCTGCATGTCCCACTGTAGCTAGCAGCAAGGTGTGGCATGGTCAGTCCCGTATAGATCTATAAAAAAACTCACACTATCCCTCGAGGAGACTCTGGTTACAAACCATGACTTAGCAAGAATATTGCTATGCCATGAATTAGTATTTCACATTCTAGTTAACTTGTTCACGTATAGTATGTAATTTCCTTCTTGTTCTTGAAAATGAATAATATACTTTGTAATCACTACTAGAAAATAGGCCTTTAAGGATGCGCAAACAATGACACGTGCTGATAGAGGACACTCATTTGTATGTTCCCTAAAAAATAATGTCAGTTTTCAAAATTGTGAAGGATAGAAGACACGCATTTGTGCGTGCCTTAAAATTACTGTTGAAAAAAAAATGCGGAGGGCGCCTTTCATTGGATGTGTGTCATCTAAGTATGTCGCTTTATAATTTTTTAATGAAACACGCGTTTTAAGCGGGATTTCACCCGCCTATTGGATCCCAAAAATTAAAACCCCCCGCCTCTTCCGATTAGCAAGAAAAAGCCCTAGGGCCTTCGTCTTCATAACATAATTGCTCTGGTTTTCATGATCAAATGCCTCACGCTAACGATGATAACGATCAGCATAAAGAATACAAATACGTGAAATAGAGGCAAGGGATGATTGAAGGGACAATTCTACTTCTTTTTTCAAGAACCCTATTCAACATATGCCAGACTCTCACACACGCACAAACTTATCGCTATCTCTATCTCTCTCTCTCTCTCACTCTCTCTCTCTCTCTCTCTCAAACACACACACACAAAATTGAAGGGACGATTCTAGGGCTTTTTTCAAAGCCTAAAGTAGTGCTCTCTACAACATAAGCATCATTGACGTTTTTTCCTTTTTTATGATTCATCATTGAATTGAGGTGGGTAGGGTTAGCGATAATATGACCAACGTTCGACCACCACTACTACATAAGTATGAAAGCACTATACATGTCTGTTCAGATTTTGCGTATCACAGTCTCTTATTCTCCATTCTTATTATTTATCTTTTTTTGATTTACAGGTGAGGCTGTAAGGTGGTGTTTGAAGGTTGTTAAGGGATTGTGAGGATATCAACCACCACACCGATTATCAAACATATAAAAGAAAATGGGGTCATGATCCATGGTTTGAGACCTTAGATAGGAAGGATCGTGAAGCTTTATTAAATCAAAGGTGATTTATTTATTTATTTATTATTATTATTATTGTTTAATTTTGTAGTATATTGGTGAAGCTAAAATATTTTGTTTCTGTTTAAGGGCTATTGTGCTCCAGCATCACCAAACAATGGTCTGGATTTTCTAGGACTCATGCCATTCGTTCATCACCTCCCTACCACGAGATCTTACAGTTCTGCCCAATCCACCCATTCACTCATCTTTTATGTCAACATCTTATGCCTCCACTATTCCCTTGAAGGTGATTTGATTTTCGGATTTTGATTATGTGCGCTCTAATTTGTATTATGTTTTAACTTTGCTATCAACATCGTATTGTTTAATTAATATAAGTGTTTTCTCTAATTTGGGTGATTTTTAGTTGCACGCCAACTGTTTGTTTAAATGTCTACACACCAATTTCTTTAGTGAAAAAGAAAGTGGATAGCATACACATATGGCAGCTCACATTATTGACTATTTGTTTGTGTGTAGTAGGATTATGAAGATTCTTCCAATCAATGCAAGGGTACATAGATTTTAGACTATCAGTTTTTTTTAACCAGGTACCTAAAGCATGACAGATGAAGAAGATGTCCCATGTGACCAACATTGTTCTCTTCGGGTAATTGTTATTTCTCTCCATTTTTTTAGCATTACACATGTATTAGTATGAATTGTGCAAAGCTGTGAAAATTTCATCCTCATCATGGTAAAATAAATAGCCATAGAAAGCTTATGTTTTGGCTCTTTTGCAGTTTAATATGTGTCAACTGCTGGATATAACTAGGTGCCGGATATAACTACGTGCCGGATATAACAAACAGGCAGTAGCTGATCATGTAAATATTTAATTCACATATAATTTAATAAAGATCGTTAGATTATTAATTTTTTTTATCATTCTAAATAACTACAGGGAACAATGTTGAATAATATAAACCAAAAAGTGCTCATTTACGATGCCTAATGGTGTTTTGAAATTATATTTTGAGCCAAAGGTAGAAACTGTTTGTATAATAATAATATATGTTTAGTGAAATGAACATTTTTAACTTAATTTATTCATATTGCTGATTTTGGACTTGCTCGATTCACTTCTGAAACCAATACCCATGTGCCCTGGGAACCGACGAAACCGGTTCCGGTTCCGGATACGCACTTGTTAAAAAATTTCAAACTAAATTTAGATATAAAAAACAAGTTCTAGCTTATGGAGTGTTTAGATATAAAAAAAATATCCTACATCCATCCCTTCCTTTAACAACATTTTATTTCTCAAAATATCTTCAGGTTGTTTGATCAAATAAGTCATTTATGGAGTGTTCTGTTGATGCATCATTTTAAAAGGGAATGCTGGAACACACAGCTACAACTCTTCAGCAAACCGAGTCAACTCATTTTCCTCTAATAATTGCTTTGAGGGTAAAAACTAAAAAGTCATGACCTTCATTTTTTTTCTTTCTGTAATCATTATTTACTATTTTACCCTTTTGACTGTTCACATGACACAATCAATTCGGCATCCTTCATGACTCAAACATTAAGCGGTAAACTAGCTAATAGTCAGAGGAAGTTGGTAGCCCTTTCACTTGCAGGGGAAAATTCGGAATCAGTGAATCCTTTGATCTCCCAAATCAATAACGGACCTTTAGACAGTTTCCATGATAAGGTTAGTTTACTTCTTTTGTTACCTTTCTAAATTATTTATATAAAATCACTAAAGAAAATAGAAGAAAAATCTCAAAAATGAACTTTTACCTTGGATTCATTTGCTGATACAGTATTGTGTATCATTCCAGACACAATATCAAGAGAACGAATAGAGTATCTTCCTTTTGTTTTTCCCCTATTTTGTTTCGTTTAGAAGAAACCTGGGAAATAGGAAACCAGTTAAAGGAAAAAGTGTAAACCAAAAGAGGATATAGACTTAACGTCCTTTTTTTTAACAAAGCGGGCCAAAAAAGAATTATTCCTTTTGGATCGTATACAAAAAATACTATAGAACAGGGATAATGAAATCCAATAAATATATAAATCTAATTTTTTGCAAGGTGAAGTTGAAGAAAGGGAATAATTACCCTTGCAACTTTTCCACTTGAAATAGAACGAGAAACTTTTAATATTCTTACCTGTAACTGCAATACATACAGGCAAGTGGCGTCTTTAGAGGATACAGTTCTGACTGGTCAAGTGGTTATGGCAACATATGGTCAAGTGCATTCTTGAAATCTGGTTTGGGTTCAGACCGTTTAACATCTAGCAGTGGGCATTTTGGTAATATTCATTTGCTTCTTACTACCAACCCACCTGGCCTACACCCACACAATACCGTGCCTTTTTGCAAATTTATATACAACCATTCTCTACCAAATACACTAGTCTTGATCAATTCCTCTAGTTGTGCTTCACTAATTCATCATCTCAGTAGCTACATGGCTGCTGCTCAGGTTTTTCTCCCTTTTAGATGTTGCAGACAATTCTTCCTTCTTGTATCATGTTATTTTGTTTACATTATAACCAATTACATATGCTTAAAATAATATACATCTTTTTAATTTCCTCCTCTAATGATTAATATCAATGAAATTTAACATTATGTTCTCATAATTAGATCCGACAACTACTATATACAATAGTTGTTCATCATTCTAAGTCAGATATTTGTTCATGTGATAATTCAGGTGATTTTTTGTGAAAATTTGTATAACAATCGTTAATCTCATACTCCTTTATTATTTCACTTATAATAATTCAAGTCTTTGATTTTTTATTTTTTATATAATTTTAACAGATAGCATCATTGGCTATTAGAACCGGAAATCGGCTTCTACTTAAAAGGGGAAAAGAAGCCAAACGATCCAATGCTATCTTGCACAAGGTTAATTTAGTAAATTCAATCAGTCTAAATTTCTTAACTCATTGTTGCTAATTTCTTTTTTTTTTCAAATTTCATGATTATTACTTCAGTAATCCCGAAAACAATTGGTAAAGAACTTATTACACTTGTGACTTCTCGAGAACAAATTCCTCAACTCCTAAAGGTTTGAAATCTTATTTATTTATTTAACTGGAATATATGATTCCAATTCCAATTCCGTTTCTGTTTCCACTGCAGCTTGATGATGTAATCGATCTTGTGATTCCAAGAGGCAGCAACAATCTTTTTTCCCAAATTAAATCTTCAATCAAAATTCTTGTTCTAGGTCATGCTATTTAGATCTTTAATCTTAATTTCTAATGATGACATCATCGATGGTGTCATAAATCTTTTTTTTAACTTTCCATTTGAATTTGTCATGTCTGTCTTGACAAATCTGTCGATATAGAAATGGCAGAAAACTTAGTTTTGGATTAAAAAACAGGTTACCCATCTACATGTAACGCTATGGTATTCATTTTTTTAAAAACATTGTATGATGTTTTCTATTTTCTATATTTTTTAAAATAGGAAACACTTCTTCTTCATAAGGATTTGTTGCAAGATGGTATTGCTAATCAGCTTATGAAAGATCTTTACACAAAAGGTAAGCATTATAATATATAACCCAAATTCTAATTAATGATTTTAGTTTAATGATCTTTTAAAAGCTTCTGGAGCTGGAAACATTGTTTTGATTTTATCTGTTGCAGGTCTTGTTCACGTTTCTGTTGGGTCTATTTATAGTGTCACCAAAGGTATGGTTTGTTTGGCTCCATATTTTATATCCGATTTCATCTGGAAACAGCTAGTTGTTGTATCTATTCAGACTAGGCTTAGAGCAATGGTTCCAAGAGATGAGTTCAGAAGAAGAAGAAACAAGGCTGCAACTATAGTTCAGGTACTATGGATGAATTATGTTTGTAAAGTATTTAAGAAAATGATTAGAAACAAGGGTGAATTTGTACAGATTAGTTAGCTACTTGCAGGTTGATCTTAAATAAGCAAAGGGGCAATGGAATGTATTTTCTGTATCTAATTCGTTTGTAAATTTTTGTTACAACTTCTATTGATTTGTTTTATCTTTCCATGGAACGATTATTTGTATGACGTTAAATTTATGCAATGGATTCTATTTTTTGTATATGATATTTTATTTTCTATTATGAAACATTAAATACAAATTTAATTTGAAAATAAGTAAATCTATAAATAATATTTTTTTTAAACATTTAAAATAATGATACTCAAAAATGTGTGTCGTCTTCATTTATGACATGACATTTCTTGACAGTGACTTTCTTGATACGCATTGCGTGTCATTAACACGCGCGTCGTAAGGTTACGACACGCGAATGCGTGTCATTTTCCTTTATGACAGGGCCTTCCTTGATACGCATTGCATATCGTAAACGCGCGTCATAATTGCGCGTCGTAAATGAGCGTCGTAAATGTGCGTCGTCTATAGACGACGCACAAAAGCGCGTCGTCTCTCTTTATGACAGGGCCTTCCTTGACGCGCATTTGCACGTCGTCTGAGCCTTTTACGACACGCAATGAGCGTCGTAAAAGGCTGTTTTTCTAGTTGTGAATGAAATGTAGTAGTATAAAGGTATTGATTCATGTATTGTTTCTTAGATCTAGAAAATAGTATGAATTGATTCTCTAAACTATTCCCATTATAGTTTACTAGTACATTTTGCTTCAACTGTAAATGATTTAGAGAAAAGACTTAATTGCCCAACATATGCAACTGAGTTAAGTATGTCTTTGAAAATGAGATTTTATATTCATGTATATATTTAGCATGTATAATTATGATTTAGCCGATAGTCGGACTAGTGATCCTACCCTAAGCCCACAACCAAACAAGGACCATGAGTTACGATATTTAGCAATAGTCCTAAGTCCGTTAAAGCATGATTATACATAAATATACAAACGAATATGATTGTTATATAAACATTAATCTAAAATAGTTTAAAAGTGTTTTGAAATGATTTTTAACAATATTTATAAGCATAAGAAATCCTTCTATTGTTTTCACATGTAAGAGTTAACATAATTAAATTGTGTTCTACTTGTATCCCCCCCCCCCCCTTCTAAATACATTGAAAAAGGTAAATTATAGGGGTATAAATTCACCTTATGTGAGTGATTCGTTTGAAGTTTCGATATAGGATGTTTGTTTCCACAAGTTAGATCCCAAGGCAAAAACAAGTCCTAAAATCATTTCACACAATATATGTGTATACAATTAGTGAATATAATTGTAAGTACGTTAAGGAAATAAACTAATTTGTAAGTTTCACTTACAAATAAGAGTGTTAGAAGCGATTTAGGAAGGCTGCAATGAGTTTTTGGCCCAATGAAGATCTTTGTGTTCTTGGTGAAACCAAGGAGATTCAAGGGTTTTCAGCTGAGGATCTTGATGAAATGAAGAACACTTGATGTTATAAGCAAGATCTGAAGGAGATATAAAGGAATTTTGATGACTGTTGAGAGATAATGAGGGTTTTCGGTTGATGTTCTTGAGAGAGAAAAGTGTAATTTCGGCCAGAAGTGTAGAAGTGAGGATGTGTTTTCGGTCCCTCCATTTGAATATGGCTGAAATCGTGATGGGACACATGCATTGATTTGCGAACCGATAGGGTGAGACCGAGGTTTGCGGCCAAAAACTGAGGGTTTTCGGTCAGAAGAGTGTTCTCGGTTGAAAACGGAAAGTTCGCACGTTTGCAGTTCGGTGGGAGTTATCTGTCCGAAGTCTTAAGCTATGCAAGGGTTCTCGGCTGCGAACCAAGGGTTTGCGGCCCATGCGAGACTTCTCTGATGAAGCATTACACTTTTATTTAAAGGCTTTTAAACACATACATGTTATCAATCTCACCTTAAATAAGTAAATCAAAACAATAAGTTTGACTTAGTTTGACTTTATTTGACATGTTTGACTTTTACAATAACAAAAATAACGGGTTGTCACACAATTCAAAAAATGTTTTCTGATTATCTTCCCTTTCTAGTCTGATGTAGGTCCGAATTGTTGGGACATGATTTGTGGTTTACACTTTACTTTACATAGGTTTTAGATTTCTCTGTCTAAGACCGAAAACACCATGAATTTGGTGGTGTTTGGACTAAAATCGTTAAGTGATTTCGGTTGGCTTTCGGCTGGGCCTTTGTAATTAGGTCTATATATATATATATATATATATATATATATATATATATATATATATATATATATATATATATATATATATATATATATATATATATATATATTGTATTGATTCAGCCGTGTTTAAAGTTAGTCATTCTAGTTGTTGATTTCGATATTTGAGAGAGACAAAGAGAACTGAGAGACATAGAGAGTGTTATGCACTAGACTATTGATTAATATAGTGTACGTTGAATATTCAACATTGTGTTCTTATTTCATATTTACGATTTATGTCATTCACTTGATTGGGATTCCACACCAATCTAGTGATATGGATTGATACCTAGATCGGGGTTATACAATTGGTATCAGAGTTTGAAAATGGCTTAAACTTGTTTTGGCATCAATCAGTTTTCATATCAATCCACAATTTTTTTCAAGTTTTTGGTGTCTTTTGGTGAAAAATCACCTGAATACTCTCTTATGATGACAAGTGACATTTGGTAACATGACGTACTATCGAGATGACATGTGTCTTTAGAAACTATTGTTTTATTACTAAGGGTATATATATATATATATATATATATATATATATATATATATATATATATATATATATATAAGGAGAGAGAGAGAGAGAGAGAGAGAGAGAGAGATATTTTAAGATCAAATTTCCTTTCGTATTCCAAGCCAAGGTGCAATAACTTAGTTGATTAATTTATCCTCCATCTTGTGGGTGGACCAACATTGAAAATTTAGAAACCACATGGAATAAATTTATACAAATTTAAACTTGGAATAAAACTTCAATCTTCGACAAACCGCATGGGATCATTTCTGAAATTTAGTTTAGACAAAACTTCAAAAATGGTCCCTGTGGTTTCCAAAAATATCAAGTTTAGTACTTAAGTTCAAAAATTATTATTTAGCATGGTTGCAGAAATCGGGATTAATCGGCGAGTAATCGTGGATTAATCGCTTGACGTTCTCCAACCGTCGAGGATTATGACATTAATCGGAAATTTATGATTAATCGGGTTTTAATCGGTCAACAAAAGTCAAAAAGGTTGAAAAAAGTCAAAAAAAAGTTAAAAAAAGTTTGAAAAAATTAAAAAAAAAAATTCAAAATTCAAAAAACCAACAATTTTTTTACTCCAAAATTTTCAAATTTTCAAAAATTCAAATATTATACTAAAATGTTCATATTTTCGTATTTCCAAATTTCCAAATTACAATTTTTTTTATTTTTTAATTTTGAAGTACTTGTTTTTCTTAAGATATATTAATATTTTATTAATAATCTATGGTCTCCAATTAATCCCCGCCAAGACCGATTAATCCCTTAACACCAGTCGACCGTCGAGCTACCGTCAAACGATTTTTACAACCTTGTTATTTAATAAAAAAAATTATTTAAAAAAAAATTATTATTTCACTAATACATAAATGCCCTTCACTTAACGGTCAAAAGCTAACGGAGTTAGCGAAAATGACCATTTGTTAAAAGTTTTGAAACCATAGGGACCATCTGTGAGGTTTTTTGAACTTAAGGACTAAACTTGATATTTTCGAAAACCACAGGGACAATCTTTGAAGTTTTGTCTTTATTTTATAAAAGATGATTAAGGAGATGGAAAGAAAATCCTAATAATAATAGGGTATAAAATATAAAGCAATCACTCGATTTGAGGTCCCGGCCAAAATAAGAAAAATAAGGTCTTTTTTTTTTATGTGCTACGAAATAATACCAAAAGCTTTTTTATTTTTAAAATAATATAAATTGATACATAAAATAGGCCCTAAAAATTTGGAGGTCTTGGGTTATGGCCAACGATGAACAAGTGAAGATGCTCTAACTATACATGAATCTTTTCTAAGTTTTTATTTTCCTTGACTTCTAACTTGGAAAAGTTTACATTTGCATATTTCGGCCACATAAAAAGTTTAAACTAAAGGTTTTTTTTAATCAGTTTCAAATAACAAGGCCAATTTTAAGTTGAGTTGTCTGCGATAGAGTAACATTGATACCAGGCAAACAAAAGCTTCTAACAGCTTCTACATACAAAAAGAAACAACCAAATGACACTTGTGTAGTTCGCTCTTTCGTATGGTAGGTATCTTCTTAATGTGAGAGTTTGATTATATGCTGTATATTTCCAACCTGGTCATTGGAGAAGGACTGTATGGGATACACATTTTGGAATGATCCGAACAATGTCTCTTTAATGAATGTTATCCGATCCAATTCAGAAAATTACTAATATACACTTATACTAAGATCATTATTGTTTGACAGTATTATAATAGAATAATCTACTTTAAAAGTTTCTTTTCAGTTACATATTTATGTGTTATCCCATTATTCTAAAACATATTTTCACCTGTAAAGATGGCCCTTGAGTGTGGACCTATGGTAAAGCGAGTAGTTGGAAAAATCCAAATTCCAACGTTGATTAGTTGGATAGATCCAAATTCCCAATTCAAATACTTTAAACAAATAAAACAAAATAATATAAATAAAACCACATAATAAAAAATATGCCCTACTTAATTATTTTAAATTAACTACAACATAAAATTATCTTCAACAGATTTTCTGTGATCGATAATAAAAATATTTTCCACCAAACAATCTAAATATTCGATAATGATCCTCAGACTGTGTAAAATTATTGTTTTAATAACGAATTACTTCTTAGTAATCAATTGTAAAATAACCAATATTCCAACCCCCAATAATGGGGATAACGACCATATATATATTTATTAATACTTTTTATTAGTTTATACTAGTAGATTAAAAAATGTCATTTGGAAAGAATTGGTGGGTTTGGACTTGCTAATGTCACGCATGATGAATGCATAAAATTAAAGAGAGAATAACATTGTTTACTATTTTTCTTATTATTATTTTATTTCAATTTCTAATAAAGTGGAGGATGATTAGGTAAAGATGATATTTTCTATCATACCATTTTAAATCCCAATCCTCAAAAGTATTTAGTAGAATATATAACAATTTTGTCTTGAAATGAATACAAGAAATTTAAATTACTATAGATATAAATAGAGTGTGAGTATGTTTTTTTGTTCTAAAAAAATATTAATAAATTTTAGACAAAAGAACATGATTAGTTCTTCAGGTTTGCAAGAACTCGCAAGATAATGACAACTATCAAAAGTGTGCACCTTTGGTCTTTATGGTTTGTAACCATTACCTATATTGTCATTTACATTTGTAAAATAACATTTGTATTCTTATTATAATCCCTTCCACATCCTCTTTCTCCACCGACATCATCATTTTTGAAATGATAAATCTAAATAATCCTAAATTACTCCTAAATTTATATATATATATATATATATATATATATATATATATATATATATATATATATATATATATATATATATATATATATATATATATATATATATATATATATATATATCATATACGACTTGAACATTTACCGTTGGGCTAATGCCCTTTAGTTCCACCAGCACCATCTATCACCACCTTTTTATTATCCATTCGTATAAAAAAAAGTAATAAAATAAAATACCAAGGTTACATAAACACAAAAAAATCCAAACGATTGAACATTGCAACTTGAAAAGAAAGAACCAAAATTAGCAATTTGAATTAAGACTTGTCAAAACTTCAAATAACTTCAACACAACTATTGCAAACCCAAATCAAAAATATAAATTTAGACATCGGTGCATACACACTGACACATGCACACAAATCAAAGTGAATTTTTTGCATACAAATACAAAATCATTATAAATGAAAACAAAATAAAGAGAATGAAATATAAACCAAAGGGTTCACATGCTTCGCCACGGGCTAAACTACGAAATAAAGGCACAATATTGTAATACATAGACATGAAAGTACGATGTTATGATTGGGTAGCTTTTTAAAGTAAGAAGTTGTAAATAAGAAAAAATGTCATTAATATAAAGGTGCTACTTCATTAAAATTACATGTTAGATTGTAAAATTGTTGTTCCTATAACAAAAATATTATGATGCCAATGCATCCCCATCAAAATCAATCATTCCTTATATATCCTTATCGTTCTTTAATGTAATCAAGTTTCATTTGTTTCCTGGTAGGAAATACCTGGCATTCAATGTTTCCTTATTGAAATTACACGTTTAAGCAAAATTCAACTTTAGCTCATTGAAAGGAGTCTCAGAAGTCACATGTGCCACATTTGCCTCTCGTTATGTTACTAGAGTTGACAACCTAGGTACCAAAAGCTTGATGAAACCATGAAAGATAGACCCAAAATCGCAAAAAGATCATTTATGCAAGTTATAACACACGAATTTGGTGTCTATAGCCCTCCATTACTCAACAACCCATGCACTTGAAAAATATAATGTTTAAATGTAAGAAATAGCAATGTAATTTTCAGTGATTGCTTACTTATGTAACATCAACTTTCATTTCATCTTATTCCAACATTCTAGTTTCGAACTACCCAGTTTTACAAAGTGATTATACTACTTGATTAGGTAAAATGTTTAGCGAATAATATCCTAATAAGCAAAACAATTGAAATGACAATGCTATAAACTGGTAGATTATTCAAAATATAATGTCATAGTAAGAGCAAAATCGGAAGTACAATACTATTATGGGGTATAATTTTCAAATCATAATTCTCTAATAAGAAGAAAAGATGAAAGTACAATGCTATAATTGGGAAGACATCTAAAAGTATAATGTCCTGATAAGAAAATAGCAAAAAGGTACGATGCTATAATTGTGTAAGTTTTTCAAAGTAAGCTTTTCTTTATTGCATTTAGCCATAAAAATAACTTGTACTTTTAGAAAAGCAATGATATCATGAGACAAAGGTGATGCACTTGAGACCATAAAACAAACTCGTCAACTAAATTTGTCTTTTATTTTTCTAATACAAATCTACCCCACATAATATAGGAGATGTATTATTTCCTGAAAGATATAATATCAGATAAATTATATTCTTTAAAGCATGGAAGAGTAAAAGTACAAAAAAAAGTTTTGTAAATTTTTAGATTTATGTAATGTTTACCTTTTTGTTTCACTATAATAACTACACACCTAATTGAGCATCAATAAGCCTTACTAATTGAAAAAATACAAAAACTATCATACCTATCATATACTCTATATTTAATCATGGATTAATACATAACACAGTAGGTCTCAATTCTTCCACGTCCTACAAGAACTTCAAGTTGTTCTGCATGAATGAAATAACAATCCCCTATTCTATATAAAAAAATCAAGTTTAGTTATGATGTGTTGAATTACAATAAAGAAATAATTATCATGAAGTTAATATTGAAAAGAACATAAACTTGAAGTACAATCTTCATGCTGAGAGAGGTTTCTTTCAAGATTTTGGTAGGTGAAAAAAGATTACTTTGGTCTTTCTTATTTACATCAATTTCTACATGAGGTTTTGACATTATTTGTTTGATGGGAATTAAAAAAAAGTTTTCTTATTATAATACAAAAATAAAATAACAAGATGGTTAAAATAGCAAGATCTATGAAATTTTACAAAGAGAGACAAAAAGAGTTCATGGAAAGAGAGTGACGGATTTATGGTCGAGGTTGTGAATGGCGTAGAACTCAGCGCTACTTTCGAGTAATGACAATGAAACAACATCTAGAAAGAGCATACACATAGATGTATTAAAGGTTGTGTGATTCCTTACTCGTAGTTTTGAATAATAGAGACATTATGGTGAAATATATACATTCGTACACACCATTAAATTGATCTCAACGAAGATGAACCTATAGATATGGGAAAATAGGTCTGAGGGAGAACAATTAACATAAAAAAGACAACCATAGACATTCCTCTCATAATTTTTTTTCGTTCTACTACCTTTTTCAAGATGTCGATTTTTCATATTCATTTATTAAACACACACACACATATGAAATATAACCTTTAAAACCTAAAAACTTGAGTTTGGAATGTAAAGCATAATTGTCAACAAAACATTAGATGATATTTTTCATTTGGGGAGGTGTAGTAGCGGTGGATTTCTGAGAAGCAATGACAATAGTATGGTGTACTGAGTTGCTCTTTGTTTATCCAGTGTAGTGCAGGATCTAGGTCATGGTAACGACAATCAACTTATTTTATTACATGGGAAGGCCAGGGTGAGGGATGTCAACTAGTTCTTTTGTGTGGGGTTTCTAGAAAGTGAACCAACTATTGGAATACAGGAGCATCATGATTGTAGTATATGTGGTGGAGGCCAGGTTATATAGAAAGAAAGCCAAATTAGAAAACTCATACAGATGGAGAAGACGGTGGAGAAATCTATAATCCCCTAAGTGGAAGCCAATGACAACGTGAGGTAGCATGAAGAAGCTCAAAGACAGGAGGAACCTAATTTATGCAACTCCAAAGGCAAGCGGATAGCTCCACCATGAAGTTGTCTCTTTTTATATTGTTCATAATTCCTTTAAGATTTTCAAGTTTCCTATATTTCTTAATATGTTATAGGCATTTGAAGTTTCATTCATATATTCCATTTACTATAAGGGCAACCAATATAATATTTTCAGTCAGTGTAACTCGATCATTACGGTTGTAGCTAGCAATCGTAGGTGAGGGTGTCAACCCGTATAGATCGATACATAATTCTCACGCTCTTGCAATGAACGGTTATAAGCTAGAGGTCTTTATAAGTATATAGATACTTAGGTTGATGAAATGAAGACTCACATTAGTTTAATGCATATAAATAGCCCTAACTTTAATAACAAATTTTTAGTTATTATTCTTGTAGCAATACATAATATTACAAATATTCCTTAATTCAAGGTTACATAGTAAGACTACTATATTGGGTATTGAAATATATTTATTTACAATATAAACATATTATATCATTTGTTTGACAGATTGCCAATACAGATTTAAAAACATTTCTATAATCCTAGTAGGAGTAATCAATTATTACAATGTGTGGCAACATGAAGAAGCTTATTATTGTAAAATGTCGTTGGTGGCGGTGGACAACGGCTGTCGACTATGCAAGGTTGATCAGACGGCGGTGACAAGCGGCGGCCAAAGGCGGCTGTCGACGACGTAGGGCTGGTTAGTACCAGGTGGTCGGAGGGAGGTTCGCCGAAGGTCAGATTAGAAAAGTGAATCGGCAACCGGCTGTCGAAGCCTGTTTGCTATTTTTCGGCACAGCTGCTTAAGGTGGTTTGTAGTTGCTAGAATCAGAGTGAGAGAGGGAGAGATCTAGTGAGAGGGAGAGAGATTTGGGAGAGAAAATGTGTGAGATTTATTGTGAGGGCTCCTCTCTTTTTCTACTAAATCCCAAATCGATCCTATGGTCCGAAACGAATCTGATCCAACAGTCCACAATCAGTCCTATTTTTTAACCTTATCTAGCCCAGCCGACAGGCTTTCGAGAATTTCTAGAATTGACAATTTCGTTAACTAAATCAAATACTATACAATTTTCTAAGAAAAATGGTTTGATTTCTAGTCATGAAGAAATAGCGTAGCTATCCTCACCAAGCGTTTGAAAGTGTTTTTCACGAGCTTTCCATTTATAGGTATGAACTTTCACTTTGTAAAAGAGTCGAGACAACGTGAGACAAAAAATTGAGCTCTTGAATCAAATACTACATCAAAACCTAGTTCGTAATATATAACTAACTTTTCGATACAAACCTCGGAAATTATTCTATAAGTTGTATAAAGATTTCTTAGTGAAGAAGGCGAAGCTTAGCCGTTCAACCCTATCCTCAACTGCTCGGGGTATTTTTGGGCATAAAAATTTAGGAACATGATAATTTTCTGCACTAAATTAAACCCATCGGAAATTTTACTAGGAATAAAAACTCATTTCCTAAGACATCTCGTTTTTCATTTGAAGTCGGGTTTTGACACCTATCAAGCAATGACCTATTACCCGGTTGTCTATATTCTTAAAATAGTCATCTCTTTTGCATATGAACTCCGTTTTCAACTTTCCGTATGTGCAAATTTTCCTATTTTAATGGACAAATTGATGAACCAATTGATATTCTGTAATAATGTTTAATACATATGTCTCTTTCAATCATATTGCATTAGCCTATTCCTTATGTATACTCAAACTGTTTGTTTATTTGGGATTCATATCAACCCAAGAGTTGAATGATATTTTGGATTCATTTCAAAGTTTAAAATCCTGTAAACAAAAAAATAATGACTTTATTATATAACATGTCTATTACAACAGTGATTAGGTTAACATTGTGGGTTAAATGATGACATAATTTATACAGTTGTCACATGCTCCCTTTGTTACGTGAATTTCGTCTCAAAATTTTAACTTGTACATCTCTCTACCGCAACATAAATAAAACATTGTGGGTACTTGATCTTCCTCAGATCGTCCCTTTCCTAGGTAAATTCAGGTCCTCACCTCGAGTTCCATCGTATCTTTATTATAAGGACACAACTTTGTTTCAATCTCTTGACTTCTCGATCCATGATTTCAACAGGTTCCTCCACAAAATGGTGTTTAGAAATGACCTGGATTTCATCAAGAGGAATTGTAAGTGTGTCAACTGACAATCACTTTTTAAGATTTGATACATGAAATGTGTGATATACATATTTGAGTTCCTGAGGCAACTTGAGTCTGTACGCTACAGGACCAATTGTAGTTAGAATTTCAAAGAGTCCTATATATCACGGATTTAGCATGCCACGCTTTCCTAACCATGTTACTCCTTTCTGAAGAGATACCTTTAACATCACGCAATCTCTGACCTAAAATTCCAAAGGCTTGCATCGATGGTCATCGTAACTTTTCTGACGGTCACGAGCGACCTTTATTCTCTCCCGAATCTGGACAATATTTTATGTTGTCTCAAGTATGATCTCAGGACTGGTAAGTAGCTAGTCTCCCGCTTACTTCTTTGCTAGTTGGATCTATCGTACCTCTTCCCAACATATTAGCGATCAACACTTGCATTCGTAAAGCGCTTCGAATGGTGCAACTTTGATGCTAGTGTGATAAATATTATTGTTCGAAAATTTAACTAAGGGTAGATGAGTATCACATGCATTTCCAAAGTCTATCAAAAATCCTTGACTCATGTCTTATAAATTATGTATGGTCCTTTCACTATGACCATCAGTTTTTGGATGATAAGTCTGACTCATTTCCAAACGTGTTCCTAAGAATTATTTGCAATGATTGCTAGAATCACGAGGTGAATCTATTGTACATGTAAGAGATAATAGATATGGGCACACCATGCAGCTTCACAATCTCCATCCGATAAGTTTTGGTCAACATATCCATTTCATCTGTCTCTTTGATTGGTAGGAAATGAGTAGACTTGGTCAGTGTATTAACTACTATCCGTATAGTGTCATAACAACTTGATGTTTTGGGTAACTTTGTTATGAAATCCAAAGCTATTTGTTCCCATTTCCACTTGGGTATTTCTGGCTGCTGGAGTAGTCTAGAGGGTTGTTGGTATTCAACCTAGACTTTAGCACAAGTCAAACATTTGCTTACATAAGTGGCACTTTGTGCTTTCATATTAGGAAACCAGTATAATCTTTTCAGATCAAGATACATCTTGTCTTGTGACAACTATCAAATTCAGGCCATTCTTTGAATTGATCATCTTTGCATAAATCATATACACACATCATACATTTGACCTAGTACTAGTAGTGATAAGGTCAAAAGCTTGTAAGAACTTGAGTTAAGGTTGAAACTAGGACTAGTATTCTTGATTCCTCAATTTCACTTGAATCTCAGAATCACTACATACAAATTCCAATAAATCGAAAAAAACAAGTTTTAAGCATTATTTATGACTATAAACGAGTTACAAAACTCAAAAACAACTTGAAGTCTAAAAAATTCAGTTTATTTTGATATCCAAAGAGTTATTAAATCCCGAAACCCGAAAAATCCCTAAAACCCAAATTTATAAACTTTATCATCTAAAAATTCCACAAAATTTATTATGAACCTCATTATATAAAAATTTAAAATAATTAAGCTATGAGATATAATAAAAAAAAATTAATTTTAATTTACAACATTTATTCTTAATCTAATTAAAAGAGCAAAGTTATATATAATAAAACTAGGTTAAAGCATACGTTACATAATAAAGGAGACTTATTAAAATAGTTTGAGGATTTTATAAAAATAAAGGAAGGAAAGGAAGAAACATACCCTCTCTCCCTTTAATTTTGGTCATCACTCCAAAACCACACCCTTACCTTCATTTCTCTTACACCATACTACTCAAAAATCACTCAAACCCTCTCTAACACTCTTATTTTCTGATTCATCAGCCGCCATCACAATATTTCAACTAAAACACTCTCTGAACCTCAAAACCTTCTTCATCAACTGTCGTCTAAGAGGTAAACTCGAAAATCCATCTATTTCCATTCAAATTTTCACCATTCTTTGCATTTTCTTCTTATTCTACACCATTCTTTATGAACATTCATATGCATGTTCATGCATGTCGAATTTGATGATGATGGTGGTAGGATTTCAGCCAAAATCAACATGAATGTTGCTTGATGGTGAAATCAAATGACCAAAACCTATGTTAAACCCAAAAACTTGAGTTTTTTCAAGTCTTAATGTTTATCAACAACATGCATTCAAGTTTTTCTCTTAGAAACATCACTTTGAACAAAAAAGACCATGCATGGCCTTTAAACCATGATGCATGTGATGAACATCAAGCATAAAGGGTTGATGTGACATCCCCAATTTCACGGCCATAAAAGACCAATTAGTTTATGCTTATTTAAAAATCAAAGTATCCTTTTTGAAGAATAATATTGCGGAATTTGTTTCCAGAAAACATGATAATGATATTATCAAAGCATTTCTGAAGACATATATTTTAGTTATATTAAAACATTGGGATGTCATCGTGAATACTGAAACATAAGCATAACGAATTATTACAATCCTTACAGTAACTAAACTAGTGTCCTAATACTCCTTGAATCTCTTAGCAGAATGTATCTTTCATATAGCCACCTATGATACAATAAACTGAGTGGCTCAGGTTGGTAAACCTGTTGAGTACATAAAGATTTCAATCCCACGATGTGATAATAATGTATATATCAATTCTGCAAAACAAACTACTATCATTAACATTGATATATCATATATCTAAAAGAATTTATCCTATCCCGTCGATTCCCACTTACTGATCCTATACAATGATCTTACAAGATCTAGCCTAAAGGATTAATATGAACAACAAACTAACGATGCTGCTTTGGAAATTCTCTAGCAGTAAACGAGGATCAATAAATACATCGAATGAAGGGAATGGAGTAAGTTTCACCACGAACATCCGTTCATAAATATAATAAGACAGTTAAGTCGGGTGGTAATCTACATTATTGTGCCTAGCAATGGTCTAACACCTTGAGGTATATGACCCCCAAACTCACCCTAGTCGGCAATATAATAGCAGACATACCTCGTAGTGGTCTATTCCTGACACACTTTATTAGGTAGACTACGAAGTTCCCTTAATTACTTCGTGAAAGGAAACTGTAAGTCCCAAATTGCTTTGATGTATCAATCAGATTCACATGATGGTGCGGAATCCCAATCAAGTGAATTAGACAATATGAAACATAGAATAAGAACACAAAGATCATACTTCAATGCACACTATTTTGAATATAGTCTGGTACATGAAATTCACAATTACACACGGTTCTCTTTTTTTCTCTTGAATCACGTCCTTTGCATATGGCATCCCCAAGAACTTCCTTCTCACTTTTCTCTCACCTTTTTACGTATAATATACACTAGTTATATACCTGGACCCAAATAGAAAGGCCAAGCCCAAAACCCAACAGCCTAACTGAAATCACATGTGATTTCGGTCCAAACAACAAAGAAACTCATACGGATTTCGGCCCTAGACTGAAAACCATAAATACCTAGAAAACCAAAGTATAAACCATAAATTATGACCTAACAATCCCCCCTTGGTTTATAGCTTTCTTTTCTTTTCAATCTTTACTTTGTTCTTGGCTTCAGGGTTTATCTTCGATTTCTTCACAACTTCAAGATGAATATATGAATGTCTTCATGAATGACTTTATCATGAACAATTGAAATTTTCTTTAAAAATTTGACTTTGAACGCACATTGGGTGTAGAGGCTTCTTGTAAGGATTCTTGAAAATCAGCACATGCAGTTTTGAGAAACTTCTGAGATAATAACAGGGAGACCGATTCTTTTGGATCACTTCAGCAAGTTCATAGATATAAGCAAATTCATTGAGGAGGCTTCACTGTAATCTGTCACATAACTTCAAGTACAGCTTCACCTTGCTTCTGGGGTTAAAATAATGAATCTTGAAAAATAATCTTCACTTCTTGTTTCTTCGAATGAAAATTCTTTAATGATCACTATTGCGCCTTGAAAAATAACCATGACTAAAAAGTCCCTATGGATCACAGAGTCATAAAGACCCTTCTCACCACAGTTGTTCAAGGAGCCGACCTTAACTTAGAAAATTTGATACAGTCTCCTTGAGTCTCTTCTTCTTTTTGAAATCGCTTTTTATGACAAATCAGACTTTGCGATAAAAAAAGTAAAAATAAACGTAGCGCGCAATAGAAATAACTACGAGATACAAATAAAAATAAAAATGCACTCAAAATAAAAATAAAATATTATTGGATTTATTATATTTGATGATTTTTGTTTAATTTTTTTACTTCTCCTCGGAAATTTGTGCATGGAGGAAAAATATGAAATTTTTTTACCAAAATCGAAAAATAATAACTAAATTTAAAACATTTTTGGGATCAAAGTTGTCAAACTATTCAATATCGTTTATCAACACACACCTACATCTTAAGCGCTGGTCAATCACCAATATTGTGATCCACTTAAACACAAAGGATATTGGTAAGTTAGACAGATTATAAGTGACAAGACATTGCACCTGTATTCCTAAATAGACCATTTAGCTGACGACGACCAAGGATATTGTTGTCCACTTAAATTCAGTAGCGAGATCTACAAACAACCTTTAGTAATTCAATTTTTAAGTTCACTAGAACGTGTTCCCCACTTCACGACATACTCTAGCAATAAAGGAATTCCAAAAATCTCTTTACTTCAGGTGAGTGCTCAATTATTTGAGAAAGAAGATAGATATAGAGATGCATATGTTGTATCCCAGGTCGGATGTCTTCCGATCACGCAGAGGGACAACATATGACTAACATAAATAGAAGGTTAAAGAGATAGAAAGGTGAAAATACTGTGTCCCAGGTCGGATCTTCCGACCAAGCAAAGGGGACAACATATGACTAACATATATAGATAAAGAAAAACATAGATATAGAGGTGCATAGAGATAGAGTTGGATATGTTGCGTCCCAGGTTGGATCTTTCGATCACGTAAAGAGGGAAGCATATGACTGACAGAGAGGATAAGAAAGGAAAACAATTTCACATAGACCTACTTTTTCATAACCCCCAGTCACCTTATCAGCACCAGAATTAAGGACATAAGTCTGTACTTCGAAGAAGTGTTGAGCCACAGTTCTAGATAATAAGTAACTTTAATGTATCATGTAGGCTCCCATGTTTATGTCACTGCTCAATCTATCCAAGCGTCGTATGGTCAGTCCAAATGAAACTATCAATGTCTAGATGAGTTAACACAGTCAATTCCTTTCATTGTCAGCTATGTCTAGTCCTTTAATTTTAAATCCTTCGTGCCTACCAGCACATTGAACACAGAGTCTAAAAATTTTTGTTTTAGTGCATTAAACGAATTTCAGATTGCCCTTTAAGACTAAACTTAACATCAATTCCCAAAAATATTTACAAAAGAAAACATATTTTTGTATTTTTGATTATATATATATATATATATATATATATATATATATATATGTATATATATATATATATATATATATATATATATATATATGTTGATTTCTCCCCCTTAATTTGTGCATGGGGAAGAAAGAAAATAAACGCAAAATTTTTAAAAATTTTGTCTTCAAAACGAATAATTTTAAGAAAAATCAAGAAGAATTGAGAAGAAAACCCAAACCGTAATTCAACAATTGAAGTTGTATCCAGATGATCTGAGAACAATACGCAGATGCAACAACATGTTCAGCCTTAGTTGAGTTTCAATTCTGGAATGAGGTTAACATGCTTAAAATTCAACACGTCGTTAAGTACGATCCCCATTTGTGTTCCTCTTCTTTCTTCCTTCCCGCAACGGATACATACCCTCAATTAAAGTTCTGAATGATGTGAAGTGGAGAGATGTCTCTTATCATGTGCTTGGAACAACCACTATCAATAAACCAAAGTCTGATGATATGCCTCCATAGCTTCTCTAACACAAAGTGTGGGATTAGTTGGTCTTTGGGACCCAATCCATTTTGAAGCTGGGTTGACCGTTATCATCTACACAAGGTACTCTCTCCCATGACATAACGTGTTTATTAGACACCATAAGATGAAGAAATGATAGAATCATTTGATGATTTGAGAGTATGAACCTTTGGTACCCATCTATAGTCGGGTTTAACCCATTTCTTGTTTGATCGGATAGATGTGTTATCACTTGCTTTAGAACTTGAAACCAGTCATCGAGATGACTTCGACCAGCCGATCTTTGTCTAACGGAACCAACTTTTGAATTTGGTTTCTTTACATACATTTCCTTCTTGTCCTTGGGAGATTGAATCTCGCCCTTCTTAGCGTTCCAGTCACTATTTCATGATTGTGACCTCGAAGGATTTCTTTTGGAAGATCTCCCTTTTGGTGCTTTCTACCAACCTTGTACATAGAAGGGGACATATGCACGATTTGGACAATTTCTAGAAATGTGTCCAGGTGTTCCACAGTGGAAACATGTCTGTTTCATCATATAGAAGTTGTTTTTGCTTGTCCCGATTAACGTGCCCATGCCTTGTCTCTAATTGTTCCTATAGGCACACTTACAGCAAGCAGTCTCTTGCGCTTGTTTTGGTGGCCTGTATTTACCAACAACAGGTTTATTCTAAGTAACTAAATTAGAAGCAACAAATTCAGAGTTCAAAGAGACATTCGTTTGACAATCAACATAATTAACTAAATTGTTTATGTTCTCCTTGTTCTCATCTTCCACTACTTTATCTGCACATCATGTAGAGGCATTAGTATCGCTCACAGATTGTTAAGTCTTAACTGAAGCTTGTACAAGGGTTTAGCCATACTGAGTAGGTATCTCTACTTCGTTGGTTTCAAGGGGTGGGGTATAGTTATCATTGAATGGAGGTGGAACACTATGATACCCTAGACCCTTATTTTGATTATCTTTAAATTTGAAGTGTTTTTCAATCATTGTTTCAACCTGTTTACTTGAGACAACAAATTTTTAAAATTAAAATCCGCATTTTCAAACTTCTTTTTCAATGCGTTAAGCTCGTCAATCAAGCTGGCAAGCTGTCCCTTGAAATTCAACCTTAAAAGTCAAACTTGAAAATTAAAAATCAAACGAGAAAGTCTAACGTTAAAACTTGAAAGTTAAATGAGAAAGTCAAAGTTAAAAGTCAAAGATTAAACTTGAGAGTCAAAAGTCAACTTTGAAAGTCAAATGTCAAAATTGAAAGTCAAAAGTCAAACTTGGAAGTTAAAAGTCGAAAGTTAAAAATTTAGGCCGAAAACAAGGCTTCAAAATTGAAAAAATTGATTTTCAGGCCGAAAATGTGAAGTTAGCATCGAAATTGCAAGGCTGAAATCTCGGACCGAGAACTGCTGACTGAGAACCTATGAAGCCGAAATCGTGCGAACCGAGAACTTTCGAAGCCTAGAACCTCACACCGAAAACTACTGCTGATTGAAAAGGATACTGACCGAAAACGCTGTTGGGCTGACTGAGAACGTTGCTGGGCTAACCGAGATCTACTGGGGTTTAACCGAGAATATTCGTCGGGATCTCGTAAAAATCATCCAAAAATGCCCAAAACTTGCCAAAAACAAGATTTTCAAATCTTTAATGCCAAACTCGATCAAAACTCCACAAATATGAAGAAGACGAAGAAAAATGGCTAAAATTTCGTCCAAAATAGTTCAAAAAACACCCGAAATTCCAAGAAAAAATACAAAAGCTCTTAAAATCTTGCTAATTCGATTGATATAGATCCAAGCTCTGATACTACTTATAAGCTCCAAATTGCTTTGATCTATTAATCAAATTCACTTGATGGTGCAGAATCCCAATCAAGTGAATTAGACAAGATGAAAGAGAGAATAAGAACACAAAGATCAAACTTCAGTGCAGACTATATTGAATATAGTTTGGTACATGAAATTCACAATTACACACGGTTCTCTCTTTTTCTCTTGAATCACACCCCTTGCATATGGTAGCCCCAAGAACGTCCTTGTCACTTTTCTCTCACCTTTTTCACGCCTAAAATATACTATTTATATACCTGGACCCAAATACAATGGCCAAGCCCAAAACCCAATAGCCTAACCGAAATCACATGTGATTTCGGTCCAAACAACAAAGAAACTCATAAGGATTTCGGCCCTAGACCGAAACCATAAAGTATGACCTAACAGAAATGTTGACAGACAAATCTCATGAAAAGAAAAATTATGGGGAAATACTAATAAAGTACTCCCATACTCCAACACATAATAATTTGGAAAAGGACATTATACATGATAGTACTTCTATCACATTATAGTACACTGCTATGAGTAGGAATCGTACCTCAAAACTTATTAATACCCCGACACAAGTAGCACCTAAGATACAGAGCTTTTGAAAAAGACTTGGTATATAGAAAGTACTTTTGTACGTAGGACATAGTCCAACGATCATCAGTCTCCTCGAACAGAGTTTCTACTCTCTATTCCGATCACACACGTACACTTAAAAAGATGCTACCCAATATCCAAACTTAATTGAAATAATCATCTGTTTTACGTCTTATTTTATCACATGGAAAGCCAACAATGCTTATAATCATCATTCAAGACCAAATCTTTTGCGGCAATTGTCTTTTTCTTTGACGAAACCTAGTATCATTATCACTAAGTTTTAGTCTAATATTTATTGCGACTAATTATTAGTGTAGATTCATCATCAACTTAAAGTCTACTTCAAGATCTATCAAGTAAGGAACAACTAGGTAGGATCATATCGGACGTATGGTCTGTTCGGTACACGAAGTATACTGTTTGGAAATCCAACTTTAAACGCCTTACTAAATCTAGCCTAGAAATCATCCCCGTAAGTAGATTAATCGGTATAACGCCTTGAAATCACTGATAAATCTTGTTTATGGGTTCATAATAACAATAATGAACTTCAACATAAGTTATACATAAAGTACAGTAAGCATAACTTAATTTACAGGTGGGCTAGCGAGAAACCGGGCTGGGCAGAACTTCTGAGCCGACAGCTCTTCGCCTTAGGGCTTTCTGGCGCTCCAGGGCTCTCTACTAACTCCTAGGAAGAGTTAGATATAAGGTCTAACGAGCTTGGGAGTTTGGTATAGAATTGAATGAAGAGATGGGAAGAAAAGAGTGAGAAATGAGCTCTATTTATAGCCCCCAGGGCCCAAGTACACTGGGCGTACTCATGAATTACGCTAGGCGTAATGGCTTTTAAGGCTTACATTGGGCGTACTCAAAATTACGCTGGGCGTAATGTGCCACGCGTCGAAATCTGGTGGCAAGACGTGGGGAAGAAGGTCTGGCCTAGATCTTCCCACGTGTCACTTGCCAGTTAATCCAATGATTAAGTATCTTCTAAAATCTGTAACTTTCGCATACGACCTCCATTTTTGATGTTCTTTATATCTACGCATAGGTATTGATGATATCTAGAACTTTCGCTTAGACTCCGATAGATATTTTGATTTATTTTTAAAGTTAAATTTTAACAGGGTTAGACAGTTAAAGTCCATAAAAAATTCATAACTTTGTCATCTGATATCTGTTACCGACTGTCTTTATATTGTTGAGCTCTTATTAATGAGATCTTCAATTCTCATTTAGTTTGTGTCGGCTAATGTTTAATTGATCTAAAATTCGTTTTACGGGCTATATACTGTTACGCTGAATCTTAGAAAAATCGTAATTCCTCAAATAAAGTCAGATTTGGACGTTCTCTATATGTATGCTCTTGGTTTAACGTCTACTACGACTTTTGGTTAGATTACTTAGGCTAAAAAGTATTTTATCAAAAAGTTTACTTTTTACGATACGTGGAGTCGTGTTGGTTTAATCACGAAACTTTGATGGGTCATAACTTCTTCATTATAAGTCGGATTTCAGCGTTCTTTATATGTACGAAATCCTTGTGACATATACTATACTTTGGGTAAGATAATATATTCTAAATAATCTTTCATAAAAAAGTAATTTTTAACGCTTATTATCTCTAAATTGACTAGCCCAAATCTGCGGGCACTACACTTGATGATCATAGTACATCATTAAAAATTCTTCTAAATAATTTTATTCAAAAAAAATCTACATATCCATTTCTGTTCTAACCAATTTTTTCTTAGAATCCCAGTAACAAAATAACATGATCTGGAATTTAGAAAAATTGTTTTGATATCCTTGATTTATTGTAATTTTTAAAAGGAAAAAAGGACATAAATCGCTTAAACTACTTTCTCAAGTCTATAAATCTGAGATACATTCGTAGATAACCCATAGAGTAAATAAATATCTTGTAGCGTCAGGTAAGCTAAGGTACTAGTTTATTCATTCACTTTTTCATATTGAGGGTCTTCACGACGTGAAGTCTTCGGGTTCACGTCGTGACTAACTGTTGACCTGTTGACCCGCGTTTCTGGGAACTCACGACGTGAGGCATAGGTCTCATAATGTGGGATCGACTTAATGAACCAAAAGCCTAATTCTCGGGAGTTTAAGTGAATGAGATGCTAGGGTTATCCATCCTCAACCTCTCTCACCCTCTAAGTCTCTGGAAAACCCTATTCTCGACTCTCTTGAAGTCTATAAGCATTTTTTAGATCCTTGAAGCATTCTTTGGTGGTTTTTGGTGACTTAAAGTGGATGAAGATCTTGGTTAGGCAACCTCTAGGCATTTTGGCATTCATCTTGCAATCTCTTGGCGCTTTTGGACCATTGTAAGTCATAAAGCTTTGACCATTCCATCTATTTCTTTCTAGATCTAAGTTATGATTTCCTTTTTGCATGTTTGGGTGGGATTGCTTACATGGGGACCATAAAGTTAGCAACTTTATGGATTACTGGCTTATTCTCTACATTATAGTCTTTAAATCTGAGTTTTGGTGAAGTTTGGGACTCCAAGTTTGATTCTAGATCTCATTTTCCCCACTTTTGGTCTAATAAGAGTTTGAGTCATGTATTGGACATGCAAGACTGAAAAGATTCGATTTTTATCATCGTTGGGGTAAAGGAAGGGTAAAGGAAGATCCCATTGAAAGATTCAAGTCATGGCTAAATGGATTAAGATCGTAGTGTTTTAAGTTGATCTGTTTAGATCTCACGACGTGGGGTTTAGGACCTTCACGTAGTGAGGATGTTGGCTACCCCGTCTGTTATGTCCCGACTAGGTCACGAAGTGACTCAAGATTAGGTCACGATGTGAAGGAGTCTAGAATATTCTCGATGGATTGAATTGACTCGCCGAGTCAGGACTAGGTCGAGTTGGCCCACACGATGTCACCAGGGCCTAGCCACAACGTAAGAACCCTCTATTGGAGTTTCGACCATAGATTTTGGACCATGTTAGGCCTTGGGATTTAGTGATCGGCTAAAGGTATTTATTGTACTTTTGGTTGTAGGCTCATGAAGGGGATTGGGACCAATTTGGAAAATTAGTCATATTTGGGTCTTCGGCACCAATTCTGGTCCTTATTGTTTATGTTAGGATGCTAGGACTCTACGTGACCCTTGCATGAGCTATGTGTTGCTATGTAAATCGGGCGGGGCTCGATGTTGGGCAAGGTCTGATGACTGTATAGTATGGTTTTTTATGATAATTGTATGTGTTAGCTTGATTGTGTGATATATATTTTATGTGTATAGTGGGTGGGGACCGACATGTCACACCCTCAAACCGGCACGGCGGAAATATTCGGGGGAGGATATCATCATGTACAGTATCACAATAATTGCATAATAGTAATTAAAGTACAACAACCATTACATTGATAAAGTCTAGTTTTACATTCATTTTCAAATCAATGTATATTTGACTCCAAAATGTATAGCAAAAACTAAAAGACGTGACTCTATGCAGCTCCGTCTTCTCAAAATATGTGGATACCTTTTTATTGATTTCCTAAGAATACAAGTAGTTTTGAAAAGAGTGTCAACAATTAAGTTGGTGAGTTCATAAGCATGTTTGTAATTTAAATCTGCCATTTGTTCCTTGAAAATGTAAGCATTTCTCCCATAAAATCCAATATTTTCTGTTGTAAATGTGTTTGTAGTCTTAATATCCTAAGACCAGAATATGTAAATGTTGTTGTACTCTGAAATAGTATGATATAGTTTTAATACACATAAAATCATAAAAGGAATGTTTCCATAAAATGTAACTTTCTCTGTATTAATAAATTAGTAAACTGTTGTTGTACGTGTATGAAATTCAATGGGTGTATGTGTCTGGATCCACTGGCTGTACTGTAAAAATATTGTATTGTAGTTTTATTATTTTAATAAAACTATTTGAATTTGTTTACTTATTCATACACTAATCGTATTGTTCAATACCCTATTGTGAGTTATCATGACCATGCTTGATGACCTAAGATGGCCTAAATACGATGTTGTTCAGGCGTCAGAATCGGTAAGACATTTTTCACTCTAGGCCTATCGACCTAACTATAGCTAACGGTTTAGGTGCGGGGTTGTCAATCTCATATAGATCTATACACAAGTGTCACACACACTTTCCAAGAGACTCTGGTTATAATTTTAGGGCTTGGTTGGTACTTAGATAAGTACTTGAAGTATATCTCACAAAGCTATATTGACGGTTACGTGTAGAATAATGAAAAGCCATTTTGTATTGATAAAATCATAAGTATGACTCATAAACTATACCTATTATAGTTTATATATTCGTTTTTTATGGAATCCCAAGCTAGAAAAGTAGTATGTTTATTTATGTAAAAACGACAATTGAAAACTAATTGAATAGTTTTGATATTAACACAAGATTCCTTGTGTTTAACTTGTATTCCCCCCCCCCCCCCTAGAATTATAAAAAATATAGTGGAAACGTAGGGGTATGAACTCACTTGATTTGACAAAACCACGAGTTTTTGCTGAAAACCGGGTTCTGCGCGGGGAGAGTTTCAAACTGAAAAACTCTTTTCTCAGGGGCTTCAGTTGATCCAGGGCTTTCTTCTAGTGCTAGGAAGGTTCCCTAAGATTCAGAGGGGTTTAGAGTGGCTTGAGAGGGTGTAGAGTGTGAAAGAAGGAATAAGTTTGCCAAATAATCTGGGAGGCCTGACATGCTATTTATAGGAGGGGTCTGGTCTTCGTTACACTGGGAGTTCCTGTGAGAAACACAACACATTCCGGTACGCATGGCGTACCCTCATACGTTGGGCGGAGGAGCGGGGCGCGTTTTCGTGTTCCGAGAATTGTACGCGTCACCCATGCAAAGTGGTTGAGTGGCTGACTTCAGACCAGGTGTCTGCCAACACGGGGCGTTCCCCTTTGGACCAACCTCGAAATGTGGGCCTCGAATTTCAAAATTTCATAAATTTCGCATACGAGCTCCATTTTTAAAGTTCTTTATATCCACGTGTACGTCATACCGTAGTCTACAACTTTCGTTTAGTCTCTGGCAGCAAATTTTTAGTTTATTTTAGAAGTTATAATTTTAACAGGCCGGGACAGGAAAAGTCCGTTAAAAATTCATAACCTCTTCATCCGACATCAATTTCCGTCTGTCTTTTTACCGTTGAACTAATACTAATGAGATCTTCGTTTATCGTTTAGGTTGTATTGTCTAAAAATCGCTCGATCTATAATTCGAATTCTAGGCTGCACACTGTTATGCCAAATCATAGAAAAATTCATTACTTTCTCATACGAAGTCAGATTTTGACGTTCTTTTGATATACACTCTCGGTTAAACGTATACTACGACTTTTAATTAGATTGCTAAGGCTAAAGTTAATTTTATTATAATCTCACTTTTTACGACACACAGCGTCGTGTCGGTTCTGTCACGAAACTTTGATAGACCATAACTTCTTTGTTATAACTCAGATTTCGGCGTTCTTTATATTTCCACAATCCTTGTCACGACCACTACAACTTCCTTCATAGATATCAGATTTATCTAAAATTTTATTTTAATTTATTATATCTTATTACTTTAAAATGAGTTACAATGGTTAACCTAGACTAATACATTGACTTGAAATAACAACTTGTTACATTATCCCCTTGTTAGAGGAAATTTCGTCTCGAAATTCTTTCTAAAGTGGTACTCATGAATTAGAGAAAACATGTTGGTACTTCTGTGTCATCTGATCTTCCCGTTCCCAAGTGAATTCAAGTCCCCGCTTCGCATTCCAACGAACCTTCAGTATTGGTATACGGCTTTGTTTCGTTCGTTTGACTTCCCTATCCATGGTTTCTACTAGTTCTTCCATGAATTACGGACTCTCGTTTATATCGATTTCATCAAATGGAATCACAAGAGGTTCGTCGGATAGACACTTCTTTAGGTTTGACACATGGAAGACAGGGTGTATGTTATTAAGTTCTTATGGTAGACAGAGTTTGTAAGCAACTGGGCCGATTCTTGAAAGAATCTCGAACGACCCAATGTACCTTGGATTTAGCTTTCCATGTTTTCCAAAACGTATCATGCCCTTCCAAGGTGAGACCTTCAACAGAACGTGGTCACCAACCTGGAATTCCAAGTTTTTTCGTGTCTTGTCTACGTAGATCTTTTATCTGTCTCTAGAAGCATTCAGTCGTTCTCGGATTTGAACGATTTTCTCAGTTGTTTCTCTTATGATATCCGGGCCAGTGAGAGTGTTGTCAGGAATTTTCCCTCTAGCTAGTTGTGTGTCGCCCAATTTAGTACACAGAGGGGATCTGTACTTGTGGCCATAGAGGGCTTCGAACGGGTCAACCTTGATGCTAGAGTGATAGCTATTGTTGTAGGAGAACTCGAAAAGTGGCAAATGGGTATCCCAAGCTTTACCAAAGTCGATCAAACATGATCTCAACATGTCTTCCAGCGTTTGTATGGTTCTCTTGCTTTGCCCATCAGTCTGGGGATGGTATGTTCTACTCATGTCGAGTATAGTTCTCAAGGACTTTTGTAGTGATTACCAAAACCGCGAGGTAAACCCACTATCTATATCAGAGATAATGGATATTGTCACATCATGTAATCGTACTATCTCTTTAATGTATGTCCTTGTTTACTTCTCCATTTTTTCAGTTTATTTTATTGGTAGGAAGTGCGCGAATTTAGTTAGTCTGTCGACGATTACCTAAATGGTGTCATGACCACCAGTTGTCCCGGGTAACTTGCTTATGAAATCCATAGTTATCCGCTCCCACTTTCATTCGGGTATTTCGGGTTGTAGTAGTAAACTCGAAGGCTTCTGGTATTCTACCTTGACTTTGGCGGATGTTAGACACTTGCCCACATAGGTAGCCATTTCAGCTTTCATGTTCGGCCACTAATAGAGCTTCTTGACGTCCAGATACATCTTTTTTGAACCTGGACGAACGGAGTATCGAGTCCTGTGGGCTTCGTTCATGACAAAGTTACTGTAGCCACCGAACTTTTGTGTCCAGATCCGATTCGTGAGATAACGAACTCCCTCACCCTTGATTTCCAAATTATTTTCCATTCCTCTAAACGATACATGGATTTGGCTATGGGGGTAGCTCCGGGAATCTAGTCAATTCGGACACGACTCGGTGTTCAGGAGAAACTCTTTGGAGATATTCAGGTAATACATCGGGGAAATCACAAACTTCGGGGATATCCTTGATACTCGTCACTTCTTGTGTCTTATCAACCACGTGAGGTAAGAAGGCAAAATATTTTTTTGCGAAGATATTTCTGGGCCTTGACGCAAGAAATGATTTGGAGGTTTGTACCGGGTTCGTCGCCATAAATAACGAGAGTTTCGCTACTTGGCAGATTAAGACGAATGGATTTTTTGTAACATAGGATATCAACAAGTTTAGAACTCAACCAATCCATGCCGATGATAGCATCGAAGCTTTTTATTGAGACAGGCATAAGGTCGATTTGGAAAGAATAGTTGTTTAGAGTAAGGGTACATCTTGTATATATGTCGTTAGTGCGCTCTGTCTTTCCGATTGCCATTTCTACGGTGAATGTGTCTTTTAGTGATTGGGAATTTTGTTTAAGTAGGTCTTTAAAATTATGGCCCATGAAGCTTTTCTCCGCACCACTGTCGAAAAGGATGCATACATAAACATTGTTGAGAAGAAACGTACTCGTAACCGCGGTACGATCTGCTATTGCTTCTTCATGACCTATTGCTAATACCCTTCCCACACCGCCAACATTCTTTGCTTTAGGATGAACCCTCTTGAAGTGTCCTGTTTCAACACAACGATAACAGGCCTGACGTACTCCAACGTTGGGGACTTGGGTGATCGGTTGTGTCGGCACCTTACAGAAATGGGTGGTGTGCCCATTGCTATTGCAATTTCTATAGTGCATTTCTCGATAAACTCCCGTGTCATGGAAATTACACTTGTTACACTTTGGCAAGGTTCCAACATATCGACTCGGAAGTACTAAGCTAGCAGAAACAGTAGTAGGAATAGGAGCAAGAACAACATTGAGAATAGTAGCAGCATGAACTGCCACCGTTTGTTGCTTCTTTGCGAGCTCTTAAGATGATTTGACCTTTCTTTTGTTTAAAAATTTCTTTTTGCTACCACCTTCTTTGGGTTGCTCGGGGATGGTTGTCATGAAGCCTTAACGAACTCCATGATCCACGAGAGCTTGGGCCACACCCTTGGTACTATTGAAAGTAAGTAGGTTTGCTGCTATTACGTTTCCTTGGATTTGAGGAGCTAATCCCCATATACCTTTCCACTTTCATGCTTTTCGGGGTGATCATCCCGAGACATAGAATAGCTAGGTCACTAAATTTGGTAGTATCATCAGAAATATAGGAGTCCTTCATTGTCATACCCTAGAGTTCTTATTGAAGCTTTTACACTTCGCCCCTCGGGCAGTATTCTGCTAGTATTACGACCTTTAAGTCTTCCCAACTCATGACATTGGCTACTAAGTGAGACAACGACTCGGCATAGTCGTTCCACCAAGAGAGGGCTCTGTCTAAGAAAATGCAAGCTGCAAATTTGACTTTTCTAGTCTCAAGGAACACACATATTTCAAACACCGATTCTTTCTTCTCGAACCAACATGTTAAAGCAATGAAACGTCCAGTGCCATCAAAGGATTTGGGTTTGGCGTGGTGTAGTCTTTATAAGAACACTCCCTTGGGTGTCTATGAGTTTCTCCTTGATTAGAGTTATTGGCACCACTACCCGCTCCACTGGAACCACTTGCATGGATTTGAGTTATGGCGGCTGCCACGCCGGCTGTTACAACAACCTAAAAAACAACAGTCCCATCGGTGGAGGTGGAGGAGGTGGTGTTGCTGTGGTGTTGATACGCCTGGGATTTCTTCGAGGTGGCATAATTCTGCCATCAGTGTTAAAAAAAATGATAAGTATTCAATAGTGATTATAGAAATTCTTTTGTGTTCCAACTTTATTGCATTTGTAAAAAAAAAAATTAGAAAATCTACTAATAATCATATGATTTCCCTTAACAACTTATGAACTCAATGGTAACATCCAATGAAATAAAATGCATGCCAAATTTGATTGATGAAATGTTTTGGTACATGGTTCTGAAAAAATTGACCTTGATAAAGGTCTAGAGTTCATCAATGAACGGGGAAAATTTTGATAGCATTACGACCTATAAATAGTGTAATCACTTATTCAACAAGTCGAACTTACATGCAAGGAAAAAGTAGTACTAACACTTACTCAAAATACTTATTCTATAATGTACATGAGTAGCATAAGAACTACTCGTTGTGCATGGTATTGAGAGAACTGTGGGAAGGAGTCATGGAGGTTTGCATCTCCTTTACTCGGTGCTCAGCCTCAATGACACGTCTCTCCATTATAGCTTGACATCTCCAAAATTCTCTCATCTCAGCTCGAGTTACGGTAACTTCCTTTTGTAGACCCTCGGTGTGATCTCTAGTCTGGTGATGATCTTCGTATAGACGACGAAGGCAGACCGCGGTAACTTCTATAGTGGCACCAACTTCCATGACTTGGTCAGTTGTCGCTCTTGCTTGATCTCCTTGGTGGGTAATGCGACGAACCATTATAGGCAAATAATCCTTGTCTGCTGAACCTCCTTTACTGAGGTTGTAAGAACCTCGTTGCATGCCATAGGGTGGGCGTTGTCCTTGCTCTCGACTCCATATCTTTAGATCCACTGCCCAAGGGGGCGCCGGGCCTTGGAAGTTTTATCGGGGTACAGGGACTAGAAGTGGCTTGTAGACCTCGGGCTCCTCTTCGGAATCTTCATCCTCTGGCTCCTCCTCTGAACTATCTTCGGGGTTCTCTGCTATTATTTCCTCTGAATCCTCTTCGGGATCCCCTTCGATCCAACCACCATTCTTTTGGTTAGGGAAGTAGGGTCTCTAGATAGATGGAATCCTGCCATAATGTCTATACAAGAATAGAGGTGAGAGGTACATAAGTAATTTAAGTTTGTGGTTTTATTGTATCACAAAATACACCTATAGTATTTTAAATATAGAGATTCTTGTATGGTTTGTTGGTAAGTTTAGACTTGTTGTTCACTACGACCATTCCTCGGCATACATTAGTCATATCCTGGATAAATATAGTTGATTAGGCTATATTCATCCCAGATCTGATTACATACCCCGAGACCTACTCGTAGTGTTAAACTTATCTAATACTTTTGTTCTGCTATTGCTATGACACCGAACTAGTAAGTATGATTTTACTTATACTTTTGAAAAAGTATAGTAATATTTTAAAGTATACTTGGATGAAAATGTTACATCAGAGAGCTTTTGTATAATTTTATTTATAGTTTGCATATCACATGTGGTTTGATATACTTAGTTCACTATAAACAATGCTCTGATACCAATCTGTCAAATCCCGAAACCGGAACGACGGAAACGTTAAGGGGCGGATGACATCATGTACATTATCACAACAATTGCATAATAGTAATCAAAGTACGACAACCATTACATTAATAAAGTATAGTTTTACATTCGTGTTCAAATCAATGTATACTTGACACCAAAATGTATAGCAAAAACTAAAAGACATGATTCTATGAAGCTCCGTCTTTTCAAAACCTGTGGATACCCGTTTACTGATTTCTTGAGAATACAAGTAGTTTTGAGAAGAGTGTCAAAAACTAAGTTGGTGAGTTCATAAATATGTTTGTAATTGAAATTTGTCAATTGTTCCTTGAAAATATAAGTATGTTCTCCCAGAAAATCCTATATTTTCTGTTGTAAATGTGTTTGTAGACTTAATACCCTAAGACCAAAATGTGTAAATGTCGTTGTACTCTAAAATAGTATGATATAGTTTTAATCCCCAAAAAACCATAAAAGGAATGTTTCCTAAAAATGTAAGTTTCTCTATATTAAGAAATTGGTAAACTGTAGTTGTACTTGTATGAAATTTTGTGAGTGTGTGTTCCTGGATCTGCCGGCTGTACTGTAAAATACTGTATTGTAGTTATATTATTTAAAAAAAACTATTTGCAGTAGTTTACTTATTCACACACTAATCGTATTGTTCAACACCTAATTGTGAGTTATCATAACCATGCTTGATGAGCTAAGATGGCCTGAATACGATGTTCTTCAGGAGTCAAAATCGGTACGACATTTGTCACCCTAGGCCTGTCACCCTAACTGTAGCTAACAGTTTAGGTGTGGGGTTGTCAATCCCATATAGATCTATATACAAGTGTCACTCTCTCCTTCCAAGAGACTTTGGTTATAATTTCAGGGCTTGGTTAGTAGTTAGATAAGTACTTGAAGTATATCTCACAAAGTTATATTGATGGTTACATGTAGAGTTAAGAAAAGCCATTTTGTATTGATACAATTGTATGTATGATTCATAAACTATACCTATTATATTTTATATATTCGTTTTTGTATGGAATCCCAAACTAGTAAAGAAGTATGTTTACTTTATGAAAAATGACAGTTGAAACTATTTGAATAGTTTTGATATTTACACAAGATTCCTTGTGTTTTACTTGTATCCCCCCATTTAAAATTATAAAAAAGAATGTTGAAACGTAGGGGTATGAACTCACTTGATTTGACGAAACTGCGAGTTTTTTCTAAAAACCGGGTTTTGCACGAGCAGAGTGTCAAACTGAAAAACTCTTTTCTCGGGGGCTTTGGATGATCTGGGGCTTTCTTCTAGTGCTAGGGAGGATCCCTAAGCTTCAAGGGTTTTAGATTGGCTTGAGAGGGTGTCGAGTGTGAAAGAAGGAGTAACTTTGCAAAATAATCTGGGAGGCCTCGCATGCTATTTATAGGAGGGGTATGGTCTTCAGTACGTTGGGTGTTCATGTGACGGACGCAGCGTATTCCGATACGCAGTGCGTACCCTCATATGATAGTCAGAGGAACGGGGCGCATGTTCATGTTCCGAGACTCATACGTGTCATCCATGCAAAGTGGTTGAGTGGCCAACTCCGGACCAGGTGTCTGCGAACGCGGGGCGTTCCCCTTCGGACTAGCTTCGAAATATGGGCCACAAATTTCAAAATTTGATAACTTTCGCATACAAGCTCTGTTTTCAACGTTCTTTATATCCACGCATGGATGAGACCGTACTCTACAACTATCCTTGAGACTTCGTCGGCTACTTTTGAATTAATTTTTAAAGTTCTATTTTTAACAGACCGGGACAGGAAAAGTCCGTTACAAATTCATAACTTCTTCATTCGACGTTCGTTTTCATCTGTCTTTTTACTGTTCAACTACTATTGATGAGATCTTCATTTCTCATTTAGGTTGTGTTAACTAAAAATCACTCGATCTATAATTTGAATTTCGGGTTGCACACTGTTATGCCAAATCTTAGAAAATTCATAACTTTCTCATACGAAGTCAGATTTGGACGTTCTTTTTATACACACTCTCGGTTTAATGTATACTACGACTTTCAATTAGATTGCTAAGGCTAAAGAGAATTTTATTGTAAGCTCACTTTTTACGACACACAGCGTTGTGCCGGTTCTGTCGCGAAACTTTGATAGGCCATAGCTTCTTTGTTATAACTTAGATTCCGGCGTTCTTTGTATTTCTGGAATCCTTGTCACGACCACTTCAACTTTCATAATAGATATCAGATTTATCTAGAATTTTATTTTAATTTATTGTATCTTATTACTTTAAAACAAGTTACAATGGTTAACCTAGACTATTACATTGACTTGAAATAACGCGTTGTTACACAATGTTAGGCGGGGCTTGAAGGAGGGCGGGGGCCCAGTATGTGATTAATTATGTATTGTATGGGGTAGTTTGGGGAACTCGCTGAGCTTTTTGCTTTCGGTTTTTTGTTTATGTTTCGGGTAGTTCTGGTTCCAAGGGAAAGAGCTTGGGATGACTGCATTGCACATACCACATAGTTCCGCTTTTGTGATTTACTCTGATTTGATATGATGTTTAGTAAACTTATCTTATTTGGATTTTATCAATGATGGTTTTGGAATACTATTTTTATTTAATAAAAATGAATTTTTTGGGGTCATATTTTTGGGACGTTACAAGTAGGTATAAGAGCTTTAGTTGGAGGGATTCCGCCACACTCTCAGGTGTGTCTGAACTAAAACTGAGGGTTTGGTGGAATTTTCAAAATGAAAATGTTTTAAAAAAGGGTTTCTAATAAAAAAAGGTGTGGTGCATGCAATCAACCGAGCTCAAGTAATTTTTCCCAAATTACCTGTACCTGTTATTTGATATGATTTGATCTATGAATCTATGAATCACATGATAGTTAGGGCTAAGATCCGCTAAGTTTTGCATGATAGAATGTTAGGAGAGATGCCTTATTATGCCTATTGTATGAGCTTGTAGACTTGTATACTATTACTGATTAGTAAGTGATAGGATGACCTGATTAGGTTATGCTTGATTCTGGTTACTTGATGTCTGAATGTTGCTTCATTTGTGCTTTATTGGAGTTCTAACTAACTTCCTCTCACTAGTAAGCGAATATGCTAAGTTACATATTATGGGAACTAAATAATTTTAGAAGGTTAGGTTTTAACTCTATTGCGCTGCTCTTGTCTGAGTCGAACCATTGTAGCATGAGACCTTTCATTTGAAGAATTATTTGGTTTTACTGACATGTAATTGTATTTGTGAGCTAGTTAAAGGGAGATAGGAGGAGTTCCTTTTGCAGCTGATGGTGGAGAGTAGTATTGAGTTTGTCCTAGGAAAACCTAGGATGAGATCTAGTGTTGGGAGCTTTTTCTGTGAGGGGAAGTTGTATTGATATAAAGTAACTTGGTTAAGTTAAGTCTTGTGGAGTGTACGGATAAATATGGAAGGTACTATGGGTCCGTACTACTGGACACAGAGGATCCGTACTCGATTCAAGGAGAGCTACAATGAAACTAGGGAACTTGTGGAGTTTGTGATTCCCCGGTATATTGAATGCTTATTCTGATGGTTTGTCTGGTCTATATTCAGTATGGTGACATTACAAGGCAGACCTGTTGGTAGTTCTAGTGCTGGAGAGGGATTGTGCTCAGGATCTGGAGCCGGGCAACTTGATGATCAGACTAAGGAGTTCATCTCGTCGAAGATTAATCGTTGCATTCTTGACCAGACTCATGTAATCTCTGACACGATCGAGAAGGGAATTCTGGAGATTCTAGATGAGCGGTTGAGCTTATATCATTCTGAGGTGATGATACTAGTAGGAGCACGTTCTTTGACATTCAAGGAGTTTAAGGCATATGGAGCTCCGAACTACCTTAGGGAGAAGGACCCAATAGCTAGACAAAGGTGGTTAGCAGATGTTTCTAACACCTTTCGCACCAACATTTGCCCTGGTGAGGAAAATGTTAGGCTAGCCTCCTGTCTTTTGAAGGATAGGGCACGAGACTGGTGGGAGGAGGTAGGACGTGCAATGGGTGATGAAGTTGTTGATGTGATGACATGGGATGATTTCTAAACCAGGTTCCGAGGTAAGTTTGCACTGGTGATTGAGCTGCACCAGTTGGCACGACAGTTTCACAATCTCAGCCAGATTATGGAGATGGTGGCTGAGATCACCACGATGTTTAAGGAGAGGGCGCTTTTGGTTCCATGATATTGGGTAGATGACGAGTTCAAGAAGGCTCAATATCATGAGATGCTGAGCAATGACATTCAACAGTTTGTGTGCCGATCCAACTGCAAGACGTTTGAGGATATGATAGCGCGAGCTAGGGAGAGGTAGGTTGATCTGGAGAAGGAGAAGAAGAGGAAATCAGATTGTTTACCAAGTGTTAAGGGTTCTAACAAGTAGCCTAAGGTATCTGAGTCCAGATTTAGAGGCCATCACGGGCGGAGCCGTTGTGGCAAGTACGGCAGGTGCACGAGGGGTCGTGCAAGGTTGGAGGTTCTAGCTACTTCAAGTGCGGTCAGACTGATCATTATAGCAGGGATTGTATGGATACTACCACCCAGGGATCTGATATGATTTTCTTTCATTGCAATCAGAGGGGCCACAAGAAGGCCCAATGTTCGATTTTGGCTGCAATAGAACCGATGTCACCACCCTCTCCTGCAACTCTTCGGACTACTAACAACCGCCAAGGCCGAGAAGACACTCCTATGGTGAAGAGCAAGGCTTTCCAGTTGATGGTTAAGGAGGCACGTGCAACTCCCAATGTGATGAGGAGTATGTATCTTCTCCTTATCTCTTTATTTATATTGAATTGTTTTCTTATTTTTATGTGTTTTATTTTTGGATCGTTCCTTATGAATGGTATTTCTGCATTAGTATTGTTTGATTCAGGGGCTACCAGATCCTTTGTATTGCTTACACTTACAAAGTGATTTGTTGGGGCTCCGGTGGAGCTGGATTGTCCTTTTGACGTTGAGATTGCTGATGATAGGTTTGTTTGGGTTGCGAGAGTTCATCGAGCTTGTACTCTCCAGTTTTTCAATGAGCAGTATTTGGTTCCCATTTCGTTACATGGGAACAAAGTTATCGTGGGCATGAATTGGTTGACCCCTAATGGGGCAGTGATTGATTGTGAGTAGCAGTTGGTATGGGCGCAGACTATGAGTGGGGAGAGTTAGTGGTTTATGGGGAGAGATCTCAACGTGGGTCGATTTTGTGTTCAGCGGCAAGGACCAAATGCTATTTTTAGCAGGGTTGTTCTGGTTATGTTGCCTATGTCATGGATTCCCGGGATAAGGATAAGGCGACTGTGGATGATATGCCAATCGTGTGAAACTACCCGGATGTGTTCCCAAAGGATTTGCCTAGGGGGCCTCCGGAAAGGCATGTTGAGTTCAGGATTGATCTAGTTCCTTGTTCAGCTCCGATAGTCAAAGCATCGTATCGGTTGGCTCCTCCTGAGATGCATGAGTTGTCTACATAGCTGCAGAAGCTGTTAGACAAGGAGTTTATTCGATCAAGCAGTTCGCCTTAGGGAGCACCGATCTTGTTCATGAAAAAGAAGGATGGGTCTCACCGTATGTGTATCGACTACCAGGAGTTGAATAAGGTAACATTGAAGAACTGTTATCTACTCTCGAGGATTGATGATCTTTTTAACCAGCTTCGGGGTGCATCTTGGTTCTCCAAGATTGATTTGTGATCGGGTTATCATCATATGCGGGTTAGGTATGAGGATGTGCAAAAGACGGCTCTCCGAACTCGTTATGGTCATTACGAGTTTGTGGTGATGCCTTTTGGGCTCACCAATGCTCCAATTGTGTTCATGGATCTCATGAACCACGTGTGCAGACCGATGTTGGATCGGTTTGTGATTGTATTTATCGATGATATCTTGGTTTATTTCAATACATAGGAGCAGCACGAAGAGCACTTGAGGAAAGTGCTGGAGACTTTGAAGAGGAAGAGAATTTTTGCAAAGTTCTCCAAGTATGAGTTCTGGTTGCACGAGGTGCAGCTTCTGGGGCACCTTGTTAACCAGGAGGGTATTCTGGTCGATCCAGCCAAGGTGGAGGCCGTGATGTAGTGGGAGGTTCCAAGGTCTCCATCTAAGATTTGCAGTTTCATTGGTTTAGATGGTTAATATAGGAGATTCCTCCAGGATTTTTCCAAAATAGTTGTTCCATTGACCCGGCTGACAAAGAAGACGGTTATATTTAGTTGGAGGCCCAGGAAACAAGCAGCTTTTGAGACATTGAGACAACGGTTGTATGAGGCAACGATTCTGATCATGTCAAAGGGTGTTGAGGATTTTGTTGTTTATTATGATGTGTGGATCATAGGATTAGGGAAAATGTTGATGGAGAGGGCGTCGCGTGATCGCTTACACTTTGAGGCAGCTGAAGCTTCATGATGGGAATTATCTGACACATGATTTGGAGTTTGGGGGCCGTGGTTTGCATCCTTAAGATTTGGGGGCTCTATGAGGTACATTGTACTATTTACAAGGATCACAAGAGCTTGAGGTATTTTATGGATCAGCTGAATCTGAATATGAGGCAGCCCTACTGGTTAGATGCGGTGAAGGATTCTGATTGTGAGAGCTTGTACCACCTGAGGAAGGCCAATGTGGTGGCCGATGCTCTTAGCCGCAAGGCAGTCACGAATCCAATCAGAGACATATGTTTGAGGATGATTGTGATTACTCCACTGTTGGAGCGGATTCGTGAGTATTAGGTTGAGGATGTGAAGGAAGACCACCGGAAGAGTGAGAGTATTGTGGGTCAGGTGGCTTCCTTTGATTATGATAGTCGTAGTTTGTTGAATTTGCATCGGCTAGTTTGGGTTCCGTATTAGGGGGATGTATGTTAGATTCTGATGGAGGAGGCTCACAAGTCAAGGTTCTCTATTTATCCCGGGGTGACGAATAGATATAACGAACTTTGTCCTGATTATTAGTGGCCCTACATGAAGCGGGATGTGGCATGGTATGTGGAGTGGTGCTTGACCTGTAGGAAAGTAAAGGCCGAACATCAGCGACCTCAAGGAACAATGCAGCAGTTGGAGATTCCCATATGGAAATGGGTGGACATCACCATGGATTTTATCATGAAGCTTCCAAGGACTGTATGCAAAGTGGATTCGATATGGTTCATCGTGGATCGTTTGACCAAGAGCGCACATTTCATTCCGGTTCAGGAGAGTATTTCTACGGCGGAGTTGGTCGAGGTTTATATCTGGGAGGTTGTGGCATGTCATGGGGTGCCGGTATTGGTGGTTTTTGACATAGATTACCATATGGAAATGGGAGGACATCACCATGGATTTTAATATGTTTCATATATACCTATAGTCTTGGAATGATCATTCCACGAAGACAATGCCTCATCCATGAACATGCAAGTGGAAAACTTCACCTTTTAGTACTAGGCACAAGAGCTGATATAGAACACAAACTCCATTCTTTCTATTCAGTGGGTCATTCCTACTGACCCTTCATTTCCACAAAAAAGCATGGTTTGCAGTTCATAAAGTCTTTTTAAGTACAAGAACTTTGTTTTCCTCTATTGTCACCATGCGAACTGCTACCACCTCCATTTCCATTGCCAGCACCACATCATCACCCTTACGACATTGTGTAGTACTCCTTATAATTTTGTGGCTTGCTAAAGCTTTAGTGACTTTTTTTTGCGATTAACTACTGAACTACGAGCGAACTTAAAGTAAATGTTGGTTCTGATTCTACTGGTGGGGTTGGTTCTCTGCCAGGTCTACATCTGGTTCGAGGTCTGCTCCTTGTTTGTCGTGTCGATGCTGGTCTGGTTCCTGGATTTGCTCATGTCACTCTAATCCTTGGAGGCATGATTCAGTCTTAATATAGTCAATTAGAGAGAGTATAAGTCATATGAATTATTCAAAGAGTCATTATACATAAGTATTAATAACTAAGTTGTTATAGTAGCTGTTGTGAACCTCACTGAAGTTTATCAAAATAAAATTACTTATTTTTATAATGGGAGAGATTACTCTATTATTTTTAAATACTTATAGTTGTTTCTTATATATTATCACCTAAATCCCAATATAATCGCCTTGAGTAATATGCCTACTCAATAAAATCTAAGTATAATGCCCTGAGTACTATGGTTTCCTCAATAAAATCCAAGTATAATGCCCAGGGTGATATTCTTATGATGGGTTTTGAGCATTACAATATTCCTATGGTGCACATGCAACCCTAATTGCTTTGGATCTAGGTTTTTCTCAAGTTATACACGCAAATAATTTATGCAAAGCAAAACCATAGATCTAGTATATATATAATTAGAAATTCTCATATATATTAGGGTCAGAAGATTACCTCACTTGTTATATTGTAATAACAAGAACAATCCTTGAAGTCCTTGACTCTTCAAAGCTTAGTGCCCCAAGGGTTGCACCTCTAATGGAGTCATAAACACTCAACACAACAAGGGTGACTTGGAGAGAATAAAATCGGCTATCCTTAGGGTTTCACTAGCATCAACCGAAATTCTCATGTAGAGGGGTTCTTTATATAGTTGTGAGGTTGCTAGGGTTTCTGGAGGAAACCCTAATTCCTGCTTAAGGCTGAAGCAACCCATGCGCCTCCACTTAAGACCCCTTGGGCAAAATCTATAGGGCCTCCCTTTAGTATTTCGTCCACTCCACTCTATGGTGTCCATCAACCCAGTTCTGCAACTATCAATGATTTGCAAAAGCGGTCCCTCTATTATTAATAAGTTCCTTTAATCCTAAAATTAATATCAAATTAATTTCTGATTAATTACTAATTAAGAACATGATTTCCAAATAATATATTAAACTTGTAATATATTAATAAAATCATTTTGAGTACCAATTAATTATTCATATAATAAATCCTACTTTCTCTCTCCTCTAGTTATGGGCTTAGACACCTAATCCAACAGTCTCCCACTTGGATAAGTGTAATAACTATTGTTGCAAGTATGAATTTTGAATCTGATAAGCAATTGTAGCTTTCAAAAGCCGTTGTCGAACTCTGATCTTATCAGTAATGAGTCCTTTAGATAAGGGATCAAATATTCCTCCATTCTATAGGATATCATATGGACATCAGACATGGATTGTAATCATTCTCTCTATCCAAGCTCTGTTTCCCATTTTTCCGATTTATTACGACTGACAACAGAAGACAACTGAACACATCAACTTAGTCCAGGCTTGGCCAAGCGCTTAGGGCGTCATCACTAAATCCTCGAGGGGTCCACATATATCGCTTTTATCCCATCTAGGGTAAAAGGAACGGATAAGCTTCAACTCATATTCTTGTACTATTTACTCATCAAATCACACACAACCATGCATTTTATAATATCAAGTTACTGATGCATTTACGTATTATCAATGCGCAACCGACTTGTAAACAACAACTATATGTTTCCGTTTCAAGAATATAAGATATTATCGTTTAACAATCACTCATGATAATATTCACGAAGTGATTCAAATGAGAGTGGGTTTAATCCAATACTCAAATTCTTATTTTAGGACTACTCACGAACACTACAACAAACATTTTCTATGCCTAAGCACGTAGACAATCTATAGTCGTATTCATGACAGTCTTACCTCATTAATTACTTCCAAAGTATGATCGACTGTAGATGTTTGAATAATATTATTATTCTTGAAGTAAAACATGCAAATTGAAACTCAAGAACAATCTAATCCAATATTGTCTCAATTGTTTGAATATAAATAAAACACTTATTATTTAATCACCATATTAATTAGACCTTATTCATTGTTTAGTATTTCGACTAATCAACTCAATACTTGAATTAAAACAGTAGTCATCCCATACTCCAAGCATGCACACTATGTTTATCTATGGTCCTTCCTTTGTGAAACATATCATGTGAACACATTTCCTATGATGCTCATTTTACAATTCCAAATCCTTATCACAAGTGTAAGAATACCAAATTATTTCCACTACTAGAATCCGTAAGAGTCTAAACTTACATGCAATGTTACTTTTGTAATGTATAGGCACCAAAGTCATAGAGACTTGGTCAATAATATTACAAAACATTCTATTGGAGATTACCACAAGACAATTCCCCGAAGTGAAGTCTCACATTCAAGGTACGTTCCTTGAACATCCTTCATGGATAAAAGTTTCTAACTCACACAGAGATCTCAATATCCAACTCCGATTATGGATACATTTCCACGATTTCTATATTACTATCAATTCTTAATAGAATCCTATCTATTCAAAATTATATCAATATGGTCCAACTATCCACAAGCAACCAATCTTCAGTAAACCTTAGATTGTCGTTGACAGTTGTTTAACAACTTTAGTAATTTCTGGTCCCAGTCCTTTTTCCCTCTTAATGCGCTATGCATTTTGAAAAATTGGAACACACGAATATTATAGCATATGTAATCGATCCTATACCCGAAGCATATAGGTTATGATTCATAATGTCTTACATAAAGACATGATACTAGACAAGTCTCTCGCTATACTATTTCCATATATAGAATTTCCTATGTTGAAACATTTCAACATGACATTCATATATGCTCATGACTAAGTTCTATCTAACCTTTTAGATTCGAAATGAAGTATAAACGTCTTCTCCCTTAAGACTTACTATAGCGAAACAATTTCCAAATTCTGCAACTGTGCAAATTTAGAACTTTATTTCCTATAATTAGCATTGCTAACTTACAACACTTAACAAAACAATCATGCTCCCACTAGCATAACAATTATGTTCTTACCAACATAACAATTATGCTCCCATTAGCTTTGAGATGTATTCAGAAATCAGTTAGACATCTAGAAATCAATAGTTATTGACTTTCTTACGGAAGTTCAAATTTCTAATACGTGGTGCTTCGATAAGTCTTTATCTATACTTCTCAAGCTCATACACCATTCATTAAATATCTCAAGTGTATGTCAAAATATGTTCCGAACTTATGCCAATAAGTCCCGAATGTTCAAACTATTTTCCATTTCTCACCATTCGAACTATGAAAAGGGACGCCGTAATCATACTCGAATTTGAGAACGCAATCATCACACTTGCTAACTCTAATCCTTTTATAATCCACTAGTGGAATCATTTCTTCACAATCATTTTCATAAAGTAGAGAGAAACCTATTGCCACTTAGATTTAAGGTGTATGTGTTCCTATCCATGTGAATTTGTCATTTCCAACCACTATCATAAGACAAGGTTTATGACAAATTCAAACTCATATGGACTAAACTTGCTTAATCTTAATTTCTTGCCGTCTGGTGGTTCAAGGGCCTACCAGTGCTTCCAGGTTATTGAGAAAATCACCTACATCGATCAATGTACTTTCACTAATCAAGGTGCTTTTCGTTATTTAATCAAATAAGAACTCACAGAACTCACCTGCATAGTTAACTTAACTAGAATGGACATAGAAACAAGAATATGTCTACATGATAGGTTTTTAACCCCAGGTTGTGTGCTACTGATTACTAAAAAGGTTTATTCTTGATCAGTTCCTGAAACTATTCAAGAGCATTTAGACTCCCACTTATCTCTTGACATATAAGATTCTTTGTCAAGAAACATTTCTTGAGAAACAACTAATCAAGACTTAGTGTGAGCTCTTATCAAGAAAACACTTCATTTAATTGGTCGTAGTTGGTCTTTGTTTTATCCAAAACATCATAACTACCAATTTCAAATGTGCAAGAGCAAGAATCATTTCTACTCCGAATTTTATAAACCTACTTAGATTATGTTACTCAAGATAGTTTCTAGAGTATGACTCTAAAACTTGGTCTTGGAACAAAGTATGACTCATGTTCTTGATTTAACCATTCAACAATTCCTGATACCTCTTCTCAGTCATGTAAATGCACTAAGGTGTCCTTAGAGGATTAATTGTGACATAATTTCATAATCATTAGGATGATCTTAAAACATGATAGTAAAGTACTCTCCTTTCCGTTTAGATTGGAGAAACTTTTATCTTTCTGCCTAATTGATTCCTTTTATTTGTTCTACTATACTTTGAAACTTTTCAAGGTATTAGAATTATACTTGATCTTGTAAGTATAATCATATTTACTGAACCATAAGTAAATCATGACGAATAGCGTTTATCATCCTTTGTGGTGGATCTGACCAGTCCACATCAATGTGTACTAGATCCTTTAGCCTTTTACTTGACTCACATATACATGTGAACAAGGAATTAGTGTCAATTTCCCAAAGATCAAGATTCTCATACATCAAATTGAAACTTGGGTGATGAGAATTTTTCCTTATTTGGTAAATTATGAAACTACCACAAATGGTATAACCAAGAATCAAATCGATTTTTAACATTGCTCATAATAGAAATATAAACACCAAGTTTCATAAATGTCATTGAAAGGAAACAAAAAATAAGATAAAATCAAATTTTATTTTATTGATAAAATGCGGAAAACTTGTCCTTACACCTCAAAAAAAAAAAATGAAAACTATGTTTCTAAATATTTCTAAGCAATCTATCATAACGCCTAGGCAGCAGCTCAAAAATCTGATCCTCAAACCATGCGATCAAAATCTATCTCTTCATAATCAGATTCATCTTACTTTTTCTTTTAAGCTTCTTTCTTTCTCTTTGATCCTACAAAACATCAAAATGCAATATTATCACATCATGTAATAAGAATCTATAAATAGGAACTTAATAGAGTTAGATAGTGGATATGCCTGAAGTAGAGTCATACAATTTGACTTTACTCTCCTTGTGATCTTTTAGGTAGATACGGCACCTTCACATTCAGTGCCCCTTTTCTTGGCAATAGAAACATATAGACTCTTTGGGAATGACACATGGGACTATCTTAGAATTTTCCTTTCTCATATGATAAAACTTTTCTACCATGGCCGATTTCTCTCCCTTATGAGGATAAACCATTTCCGAGCTATCACCTTTTCCATCACCAATGTTCATGGAAATTTGGGATGTATATCTTCCAGATAAATCTACTTGACAGGTGTGCCAAAGCAGTGCTTCTTCAACATCAATTAGCAAATAATTCAGATCAATAACGGTCACGTCGTGATCTGTCATATAGTAGTCTTTAACAAACTGACCATAGGACTCGGAAAGTGACTGAAGAACCAAGTCAACAGCCAACTCCTTTGGAATGACACCCGACATTCTCAGTCCGTCAAGGTGCGACTTCATGTTTAGAACATGTGCACATACAGAGTTTCCATCTTCGTGTTTGCATGCCAATTGGGCTTGAGTAACCTTGAACTTTTCAAGTTGATGAAAACATGAGTCGGGGAGAATCACTGGAGGAGGTGGAGGTAGAGAAGTATGATATCTAGTTCCACCAATGCTCGAAGAAGGGAATGATTTGTGACCTTGATCGACACTTGGAACATCATCTTCAAAAGGAAAGCCTTTTCCAGAAGGATGAGGAAGACCATAGTTTTCAGAACCGGACATCTACAAAGGGAGAAAATTCAAGTTAGTTGATTTAAGGTCATTAACATAACACCCAAATAAAACATCAAGGATAGGACCCAACACAATAATTTACAATTCGGAAGACAGATGTCGTAATCAAATTGCAAATTATTTGAAGATAGGTAAATGACGATTACCAATTCCACCATTAACATAACACCCAAATGAAACATCAAGGATAGGACCCAACACAATAATTTACAATTCGGAAGATGGATGTCGTAATCCAATTGCAAATTATTTGAAGATAGGTAAATGACGATTACCAATTCCACCATGAAAACAAAATTTAAAAAGAATCAGGTTTTGGATGAAATTCCTAGATTTTTTTGAGATTGATTGAACTTTTCAAGGACACATTTAACTCTTAATTAATCTTTTAATTTAATTAAATTAAATCTATCTGTGGATTTATTAATCATATTTTAATTAAAACATTTAATTAAACAATTAACAAAATCCATGTGGGTGTATTTTTAAACTTTTAAAATACTAGGGTTTTAGAGTCTAATATATCAAAATTAAAACTTTTAACCAAATTTTAGATTCCAAAATTGAAGGGCAAATTTTGAAACTTCTTAGAACTTCTAGATCAAATTTAAACAACCAAATTAATCATATAATTTTATCTTTATCATAAATTTGTCATTTTATTTTAATTGGTAAGAAAATTCAAATCAAATTTTACATATAATTAATTTATCACAAAATTTCATAATTATCTTAAGATTTGACAATTATCTTTCAATTAGATCATGATATCCATTACCATATCTTAAAATTCGACTTTTAATTAGTAAAACAACTTATGGTAATTATCCAAATCTAATTTAGGCTAAAAATCCAAAAATCTACCAACTGAATGGTCTCCACGTTGTGAAATGTCATTACACGTCGTGTAAGACCAACACATCCTGTTCATCAGGCAGAGTCAAAAAAATTATTTTCTTCCAGCTTTGAACAACTCATAAATGCATCAAATATAATAGAAAATTGCCCTTGGCTCTGATACCACTAATGGGTTTTGAGCATTACAACATTCATACGGTGCACATGTAACCCTAATTGCTTTGGATCTAGCTTTTTCTCAAGGTATACATGCAAATATTAGCCAAAGAAAAACTATACATCTAGTTTATACAATTTAAAATTCACATATATATTACGGTTAGAAGACTACCTCACTCGTTATATTGTAATAACAAGAACAATCCTTAAAGTGATTGACTCTTGAACGTTTAGTGCCCCATGTATTGCACCTCTAATGGAGTCACAAACACTCAACACCACAAGCATGACTTGGAGAGAAGAAAATTAGCTATCCTTAGGGTTTCACTACCATCGACCGAAATTCTCGTATAGAGTGGTTCCTTATATAGTTTTGTGGGCTGCTAGGGTTTCTAGAGGAAACCCTAATTCCTGCTTAAGGCATAAACAACCAATGAACCTCCACTTTAGAGCCATTGCACGAAATCTATGGGGCCACCCTATAGGATTTCGTCCATTCCACTATGTGGAGTCCATCAGCCTAGTTTTGAATCTATCAATGATTTGCAAAACCAGTCCCTCTATTATTAATCATTTCATTTAATCCCAAAATTAATATCAACTTAAGTTTTGATTAATTACTAATTAATAATATGATTTCCAAATAATATATTAAACTTGTAATATATTAATAAAATCATTTTGAGTACCAATTTATTATTCATATAATAAATCCTACTCTCTCTCTCTCTCTCTCTCTCTCTCTCTCTCTCTCTCTCTCCTCTAGTCATTATATCAAGTTGCAAGAGTGAAGGCAACCCAAAAGGATCATGCACATAATCAAATCAAGTACATACCAAATATAGTTATGAGCTTAGACACCTAACCTAACATCTTACTTGATAAAATCCAAGTATAATGCCATGAGTAATGTACAATACTCAATACAATCCAAATATAATGCCTTGCGTAATGTGCCCTACTCATTAAAATCCATGTATAATGCCTTGGCTAATTTGCCCAACTCAATAAAATCCAAGTATAATTGTCTGAGTAATTTTCAATACTCAATAAAATCCCGAAATAAAACAATTTACATGTGTCTAATTTTCAAACATAAATGAATTTTCAAAACTTATTATCATATAAATTTCATTCGTTTTAAATTATATTTCATATTGCCCTAACAAAAAGACTTCCAACAATATGTGTGTGTGTGTGTGTGTGTGTGTGGGGGGGGGGGGGGGGGGTTCAAGGATTAAAAAAATTTATATTTACAAAGTTAGAATTGATTATGCCCAAAAGAAGTCAACAAGGATGTATATGATTGTCTACTTTTCCATAAATCCCTAGCCTGCCACCCATATGAAATCCTATCGCTGGCATATTTACAAAATACGGACACCAGTGCCCAAAAGATTGACGATGTCATGAAGTAGAGATTGTAGCTCACTGGTACTTCTCTTTGAGCGAGTCTTTTTCTTGTAAATTATTGACCTAGTCTTATAGATCCTGAGAGGAAGGATGTGTGAAATAGCTTCCTCCACAGTAGCCTCACTACCCTCCTTAGTAGGCTCCTCCTCATCATCCTTAGTAGGCTCCTCCTCCTCTTCTTCCATTGGTTCTTCATCTAAAAATTTTCTATTGGGTGGTATTAGGATCTCTAGAATGTAAGTATCCTCTGGTTCATGAGTGTATGGAACCATCTGATGCTCCTCTGGTGCATGTAAATGTTAGATGCCATTTTATGCTTCTTTTAGGGTAGTTTTTATTATTATTTAGCATCATATTTTGTACATTTGCATGTCATTTTTTAAATACTGTCCAACTCATGTATTTTATAAGAATTCTCATACCGCTAGCATTTTTTATGTCATTTTCAGATAGTCAAGTGGAGCTGGAATTAAAAAAAGATGCTAAGGAATAACAAGGAGTACTTAAATTGAAGAATCGCATCCAAAACAAGCCAGGAACCCATTTTTACGATCACATATAGTCAACCTGCAATCATATTTTCTTGTCGCAACTCAAGAGACTTAGAATTTGGCTTCGTACTTCATTCAGATGCAATCCTGGAAAAATTCAAAAACATGCGATCACATATCTCCAAACTTGCGACTGCATGTTTGTCAACAAGGCCCAGAAAAACAATGTACATCATTAAATTGGCCCGGTACGCGTTTTTATGAAAACTTGCGATTGCATATAACCAACCTGCGATCACATTTTTCGGTTTCATTCTACGGAAGTTTCCGTTTCACTTATAAATATGACCCTCATTATCATATTTGGGGGTTGGACGATTCCATACAACATAATACCTTTATGAAGAAGATTTATGCTACCTTTCAGCGACTTATGGAGACCTAAAGACTACAAACCATCTCACACATTTACTTTATCTAGATTATTCGGTTAATGTTTTTTTTATCTAGTTTAGTTTTGTTTTAGACATGTTTGGATATAACTTAGTTTTTAGTTCTGCATAGTCTAGTACTTTTTGATTTGATTAGTTATCAGATCTAGTTTTCTTTTTGTGTTTCTATTTAGATTTTTCCGTTTTGAACTTAATGATTGTTTCATTTTTAGTTCTTGTTAGTCTGATCACCTAGCTAGGGTCTTATCATTCCATTTAATCAGTTAATAGAATTTGTACTTGTTTTTGTCAACTGGTAAAAGTAACAAGTATCAGATTGGTTCCGTGTTTGGTATTTAATTTTCATATAAACTGAAAAATCATATCTTTACGTCTCTGAGCATGTGAGAAGTATTAGGTATTGCTAGGAATTTTACACAAATCATAATGCAATTTTCTGATTTAATTAAGAGCTTGTTTAATTGAACAGTAAAAATTTAGGGTTAATTCAAAGATCTTGTTTTTCGTTAACTAATTTTGTTAAAAGAAATTATACTAGAGCTTCTTAGTTTTTCTTAGTACCAGCTTAGATAGAACACATCTCAAATAACCAGATCTGAACGGATGTCATGTTTAGGAAAGTCGCAACAAAACTGAAATCGTTTCTATCATTGATTTTCGTTTAATTTATTTTCACTGCAATTTTAGTTCTATGTTTAATTTAAAAAACCCCCTTCTTAATAAGTTTTTTAATAGAATTTTCTTGATGCTAAAAGGAATTGACTCTTAGGTTGTGTCCATGAGTATTCAACCCTGCTTTCTTGTGTGTCACACCCCAAATCGGAACGGCGGAAACGTTCATGGATGGACAACTTCATGTTAAGTATCATAACAATTGTATAATAGTAATCAAAGCAACAACAACCATTATATTAATAATATAAAGTTTACATTGTATTTGATTTACATATGATTTGCTCCAACAGTAAATAGTAAAACAAAGACTTGAAGCTACTATGCTTCGTTTTTTCAAAACCTGAGCGTGTACCTGTCTACTATTTTCTGAGAATACAAGTGATTTTGAAAGCGTATCAACATTTAAGTTGGTGAGTTCATAAGTATTTTGTTTTGGAAAGAAACTTCTTTATTAATTGAAAATTGTTCGTGTGTTTCTCCAGAAAATCCTATATTTTCTTAATAAGTAATAAGTGTACAAGTTCCTTCTATAATTACTTAGTGTATACAAGTTATATATAATTCAGATCGGATGGACAGTCAAATGGGTGGGTCTTCCCTAAGCCCACAACCAAACAAGGAACAGGAAATGAGGCGGAACACACATTCCACTGTCTATCGGATCCTTATTATATATAGCCCTAATGTATCCGCTAGGTAATCGTAGAGTTAACAATAAAGGTTATTTTAAACATGCTGAATGTGTTCCTTTAGAAAATCCTATATTTTCTAGTAAAATTGAATGTAGTCTTAGGCCTTAAGACTAAAATATATATATGTTTCTTATACTTAAAGAAAGATATATAACGCTTTAATTTCGTATCGGTAAAGTGACCAATACTAGTTCCTACCATGATTACTTAGTGCATATAAGTTATATATTATCAAAGATCGAACAGAAAGTCGAATGTATGGAATTTCCCTAAGTCCACAACCAAACAAGTAACAGGAAGTACAGCGAAAATCACACATTCAACTGCTTACCAGATCTTCATTTTATATAAACCAAATGTATCCACTAAGTACTCATATCAACATGTTATTAATCGTATCTATTTCCAGAAAATCCTATATTTTCTATAAAGACGAGCTGTAGTCTTTGATGTACCAAGACCGAAAAAGTATAAGTATAAATGTCATACTTAGTTTGATAACTTGTAGTTTTATTAAGTAAAACTAGTTGAAGACGTGCTTGCCCTGAAAGCTGGATGTTTTGTTATAACCTTACCATGATTACTTAGTATATACGAGGTATATATAATCGAGATTGCACAAACAATTGATTGGAGGATTTTGCCCTAAGCCCACAACCAAACAAGGAACAGGAAATGAGGCGGAAGTCACACATTCCACTGTCTACTGGATATTAGCTATATAACCCTGATGTATATACGAAGTATTCATATAATTATAACCCCATAATGATGGTTTAATAAGCATATTACTACATAAATAAATCGTTGTTTTCGCCATGTGAGCTCTTATAACCATACTAATATGACAGATATCTAGATACGTTAATGATGTTTGTCACCCAAAATAACTGTAGCTAACATTCAGGGTGTGGGGTTGTCAGTCCCGTATAGATCTATACATAAACACACGCTCTCCCTCTAGGAGACTCTGGTTCATAAGTGGGGATTTTCGTTCGTACTTAGGTAAGTACGCAAAGTCATGTCTCAGAAATCTATTGCATCAACGAATTCACGAGTAATACAGTGAAAAACCTTTTAATAAATAAAAATGGAATTTTTATTTATACATGTTTACGATAAAAAGAAATTGTGTACTGACTCATAAATTGTATCTATTTTAATTTATATGCTTGTTTTCATATCGTTTTTTCCTACTTAGTAAAATAATTTGAAATTTTCATAAACTATATCTGTTATAGTTTATATGCATGTAAATTATTTAATAAAAACCTCGTTATTTTAACAACTTTAAAAGTTATAATTTAGCAATAACGTTTAGTTAGCATTTTCGTGTAAAGTGTTTATAAGGTAAAAGAGAACATAATAAACAATTTTTATAAACATAAGATTTCTTGCGTGTTACTTGTATCCCCCACCACTTAAAACATATAAAAAGTTTGGAAAAGTGTAGGGGTATGAACTCACTTGATAAGTGGTGATTTGGGCAACACTTCGTTTCTAGAAATGAATTTCCTTGACGAAACCGCGAGTTTCTACTGAAAACCGGGATTTACGCGGGTAGAGTTTCGGCTGGAAAAGATTATTTTCCTGAGGACTTCGGGGCTCCAGGCTTTCTTCGGGTGTTAAGGGTGTTCCTGAGGCTTCGGGGGGGGGGGGGGGGGGTGTTTATAGTGGCTTAAGAGGGTGTTAGGGTGAAAGAGAGTGAGAATTAGCAACCATTTCTAAGAGGTCTTGCATGGCTTTTATAGGGAGTCCAAAGCTTCTCACTATGTTGGGCGTACACTCGTACGCAGCACGTTAAGTGATACTTGCAAATCATCGGACTTCGGGGTTCGGACGTGGCTGATACATGTTACATGTGAGGAAATGGTGACGTGGTCCCACCATAAGAAAAATGAGATTTTGCTAGGGAAGGGCGCTATGGAACATATTTTCGTTGTTAATCTGCAATGGATCATGTTATGGAATGTCGTTCAATATCAAGGTTGCTACCACATTGTCTACGAAATTTATTTTCAGTAGCGAGCATGAGACTTGCTAGGGAAAATGCTACCGACTCCATATCTGTTCGTATAATGCTACCGATATTTCTATGGAAAAAATATTCATAGCAATTTTGCAATGAAATTTGTTACGAAATCACCTTTCGTTGTACTGCTGCTATGTAATTAATTATCGTGGTTACCATACTATAGACTTTTTCAAAGGAAATGAATTCCATAGTTGCTTTGCTATGGAATTACAATTCGTATGTATTCACTAGGGAATTCTGCAATGGAATTTGATTTCATTTGCTTGTATTGCTATGGAACAAAAAGACTAGCTAATTTGTGATGGCATTTGTTACGAAATTATATTTCATAGCAACGTTGATAAGGAGTAGTTCAAACTCATACATATTTAGCTATGAAAATTTGCAACGACAATAAAACTCTTGAAATTTTTAGTATTGAGCAATTATATGTTGCAACTTTTTTTACCAATTCTGCTATGAATTATTTTTTTGTAAAGTAATTATGATTATGCTATTTAGCAACACATATTAGCTATGAAAACTAATTATGTAAATGATTTTCTTAGTAATTGTATATTTCTATTTTGTAATTATTTTTGTTACGAAATTAAATTTCATAGGAATTTTGTTACAACTTTAATCTATATATATATATATATATATATATATATATATATATATATATATATATATATATATATAATCTGAAGCCCTCAAAAGCCATGGAAACAAATTCTTCACGTTTCATCTATCACTGCTGATGGCGACCACAAAACCTTGGCGACTCTCTTCACTGTCGATCCCCCACTAGCTGCCGCCATTCACTTCCATCACTCATTTCTTTATAGCCAAAGGCTTATGACCTTTGCTCTCGCCTTTTATCTCTATCGTCTCTCACAGGTACTCATGATCTCATTCACTGTTCTATATTAAATTTTTCTTGTCTTCTTTCATTTTATGGTAGATCCACCCAAAAACTATCACATATATTTATGTTGAATCGTTTTATTCTTAGATTCATTGATGTTCATCTGTTGTTGTAATTATTTTTAGTTTAATTTTGGTTTGAATATCTTTATTTTTCATGTATATTAGGTCTATAATGCATCTTCTTTTAATTTAATTATGTTTTACCAATTTTGTATCCAAAAAGGATAATTCCATTGTCGGTCCATATTTATTATACCAATAAAATGTCCAAAAAGTGCCTCTTTATTACCAACGAAACTTGAGATCTTGATGACTTTTCATTGCTTATAAAATATTGAATGTTGAAATGATTGGTTCTGTATTTTAATAACTTTATACCATCATTTATTTTAGATTGTGTAGGGTATTTGATTAGCTTATACACCTCACAAAACTTTACATTTCCTTGAAGGAGTGTATCAAATCGTATGCTTTATTCTCTTTTTTTCTTGCATGTTGGTGATTTTAGTGCCACCATGTCATTTTAAGTAACTGGAACTAACATGTGAGCTAAGGGGATTCATGATTTGTACTCTAATACATGTACGGGGTTGTGCGGAGTGCACGCATGTATAAGATCGGGTCAGAAGCCGGTTCGACGACTAGTCAGGGGTGCGGGGGCAGCGCCCCCCGGTCTAGGGTTTCCAAAGGGGCAGCGCCCCTAGCGGGCTCCAAGGGACAGAGCCCCTGGCTGGGGTCTCACTAGTTTTCGGTAACCCTGGCTGGGGTCCCGCTAGTTTTTGGCAACCCTAATCCGGCAGCGCCCCAAAACCTCACCGAATTTTGCATGTGGGAACATAATGGAAAATTCAATTTCTTGAGGGTGATTATGGTAAAACTAACGAAACTCGTTAGTTTTTGGTAACCTTAATTGTATTAATATTACTTGTTTCCAAAGCAACTAACGACGATCCAACCCTAATGAAAGCCTAATTGTGTTTAGTATATAAACAACTCTTCCTTTCCAGAAGACGTACGTTCTTTAGCTCTCGTTTTTTTCATCAAACATTCACAGAACCCTTTAGCATAATAGCTTACGTTTTCTGTGCCTAGAAAAGTAGGTGTCCACTTGGATTATCCTAGGCTGAATTTCTTGTAACCCAGGCATAGGGTAGAAATATCAGTTCAGAAAATGATATCACGATCCAAGCTAGTATCCAGATCTCCACCGCAAACCCTAATTTTCCCAACATTCGAACTGATATTTTCTATTTTTGGATATGGGTGACTCAATCCGCGAGATGACCACTAAGTTTGCCAAGTTGGAGAAGTTTGAAGGTGTCGATTTCAGGCGCTGGAAGAAAAAGATGCACTTCATGTTGACCACTCTGAAAGCAGCATACGTGCTGACTACACCAAGACCAGCAGAGCCTGAGGAAGGTGTTGTTGAGACGGCTGAAGAGACAAGAAAGAGACAGAAATGGGACAATGATTACTACATCTGCAAAGGTCACATCATTAACAGTATGTCTGATGCTTTATTTGATATCCATAGTGAAGCCTTGTGTGCCAAGGAGTTGTGGGATACCCTTGAACTGAAATACATTACTGAGGATGCTTCTAGCAAGAAGTTTCTGGTTAGTGACTTTAATAATTATAAGATGGAAGATTTAAGGTCTGTCACTGAACAGTACAATGAACTCCTTGGCATATATGGACAGTTTAAGCTACACAAAATGAATATGGATGAATCCATAGTTGTGTCCACTATCATTGACAAACTGCCTTTGTCCTGGAAAGACTTCAAACATAACTTGAAACTTCAAAAGGAGGAGTTGTCATTGGTTCAACTTGCTAGTCACATTCGTATTGAAGAATCTCTTCGTGCGAAGGAAAGTGACAAATCTGAAAAACCCAAAGGAAAAGTTGAACCTGGACAGCCCTCGGTTCATATGGTTGAAAACAAACCAAGGAACCAGAACCACAAAGGACATGGCAAACGTAAGCAGGAACATGTCCCAAGCAACTCCAACAAAAAGAGAAGGGATCTGGTTTGTTGGAGGTGCAATCAAGTTGGACATTGCAAGCGTAATTGTCGTGTGAATTTGGGCAACAATGGTGATAGAAACAGTGGAGCCAATGGGAAAGTGAATGGGTCTTCGGCCCAAGTTAAACGAGGTCAGTTTTTGACTAACTTTGATAATTCTAATCAGAATTATGTTTACTATGTTTCATTTATCCCTGAATCATTCTATGTGCAGGATGATGATGTTGCTTGGTGGATCGACTCTGGAGCAACGAACCATGTATGCAATGATAAACGGATTTTGAATCATTAAATCCGCTTGAAGATGGCTTGGTGCTGAAAATAGGAGACGATTCTTTTATTCCTATTTGTGGTTTAGGTGTCGTGTGTCTTGAATTTACTTCTGGAAAGACAACTAGGTTATTTGATGTTTTGTTTGTTCCCAAGATTCGCAAGAATCTTGTTAGCTCTAGTTGTTTGAATTCTGATGATTTTAAACAAGTTATTGAGTCAGATAAGTTTTTTTTATCTAAGGGTGGAATGTTTGTTGGCTTTGGATATTTAAATAATAGAATGTTTCATTTGAATATTGTTGACAACTTATTACCTGTTCAGAATTCTGCATTTGTATCTTCTGCTTCTAATGTTGATAAATCTATGCTTTGGCATGTAAGATTAGGTCAAGTCAACTTTAGAAGGATGCATGAGATGTCAAAAGTGGATTAATTCCAGCCTTTGATATGACATCTGATAAATGTAAAACATGCATGCTTACAAAAGTGACAAAACAACCATTTCCTAGTGTTACTAGAAATTTAGTTGTTTTGGAGCTTGTACATAGTGACCTGTGTGATTTTCATTCCACTCCTTCTTTAGGGAATAAAAAGTATGTAGTCACTTTTATTGATGACTGCACTTGGTTTTGCTATGTGTATTTGTTGCACTCTAAGGATGAAGCCTTAGATAAATTTAAAATATACAAAACTGAGGCGGAATTGCAATTGGGCATTCCTGTTAAATGTCTCAGGACTGATAGGGGAGGTGAATATATGGATCCCATATACTTCCAATCAGTGGGTATCATTCATGAGACCATGACACCTTACACGCCTCAATAGAATGGCATTGCTGAACGCAAAAATCGAGTTTTAAAGCAAATGGTAAACTCGATGTTGTCTTACTCGGGATTGAGTGAAGGATTCTGGGGAGAGGCCATGTTAACGGCCTGCTATTTGTTAAATAGGGTTCCAAATAAAAGGAACAAAACAGTCCCATATGAACTTTGGTTCAAGAAAAAGCCGAATTTGAGTTATTTTCAGGTTTAGGGATGTCGAGCAGTTGTAAAACCTACCGAGCCCAAAAAGAAAATTTTGGGAGAACGTGGAAATGATTGCATATTCATTGGATATGTTGAACATTCCAAGGCATATAGATTTTATGTAATAGAACCTAATGATTCGGTTTCAATTAACACTGTTATCGAATCGCGGGACGCAATTTTTGATGAGATGAGGTTTTCATCGATTCAAAGGCCTATGGATCTGAATTTTGATGCTAATAAAGAACAAAATTCAGAAAGTCAAGATGGTGGTGTCGTGCAAGAACCACAAGATATTCATAGAAGCAAAAGAGGCCAAATTGTTAAGAATTTTGGATCCGACTTCCAACTGTACTTGGTGGAAGGTTCAAAGGATGAAATTAATCTTGAATACTTTTATTGCTATAGTATTGAAGATGGTCCTAAGACTTATCAAGAGGCCATGGAGTCTTAAGATAGTGTCTTTTGGAAGGAAGCGATTGATGATGAAATGTCATCAATTCTTGAGAACAATACATGGGTGTTGTCTGATTTGCCTCAGGGTTCTAAACCTCTAGGTTGCAATTGGATTTTCAAAAAGAAAATGAATGTTAATGGGACCATTGACAAATTCAAGGCTCGGTTAGTCATTCAAGGTTGTAGACAAAAATCCAGTATTGACTATTTTGATACGTATGCTCCAGTTGCACGTATTCTACTATTAGATTGTTGGTTGCCTTGGCAAGTATCCACAATCTAGTTATTCACCAAATGGATGTGAAAACAGCCTTTTTAAATGGTGATCTTGATGAGGAAGTTTACATGAATCAACTAGAAGGTTTCATTATGCCCGGTAAAGAGCATATGGTTTGCAAACTTGTCAAATCTTTGTATGGGCTGAAACAAGCGCCTAAACAATGGCATCAAAAATTTGATGAGGTGATTTTGTCTTTTGGTTTCAAAACAAACCAATGTGACAAATGTGTTTATAGTAGATTTGATGATGCTACTAGAGCTGGAGTGATCATTTGCTTATATGTAGATGACATGTTGACTTTTCGCACCGACCAAAGTCAAGTGGATGAAACAAAGAAATTGTTGTCATCCAAGCTTTCCATGAAAGATTTAGGAGAGGCTGATGTAATTCTTGGAATAAGAATTAAGAGGATGAACAAAGGATTGGTAATGACTGAAAGTCATTATATTGAGAAAATTCTCAAGCGGTTTAATTTTACCGATTGTTCTCCTGTGAGTACTCCTATGGACCCAAATGTGAAATTAATGCCAAATAATGGTATTCCCATTTCACAGTTGGAATACTCTAAGGCTATTGGTAACTTGATGTGTAATACCGAAATTTTCAAAACAAAATTTTCATTTAAATTTGCTTATCTCATTAACACTTCTCATAAAAATCTCATTTTTATTTAAATTACATATCATGACTCTTTTGTTCAATCAATTAATAAACTAGGATCCTCCAAAACAAACGCTTCCTCTGGTGTGTACAATCGAGCCGGTGCCGTCCTGTGATCCTGAGAAAACTTGAAACGTATAACACAAAACTCTGTAAGCACGAAGCTTAGTGAGTTCCCCAAAATACCACTCTAACACATATTAGCCACTCAAGGCTATAGCTCTGTTGACCCTCTGGTCAGTGTGTCTCATTGGACCCTCGAGTCCCAACTCTCTATGGACCCTTTGGCCCTAACTCTATGGACCCAAAGGTTCTAACTCTGATAACTCTGAATCATGCATATCGCATATCACAATAAATCTCATAAAATAATTAGCATACAAATACAATGGCACATAACTCTAAACCTAACTCTATAGACCCTCTGGTTCTAGCCCTGTAGACCTTCCGGTCTTAACTCTGATATACACACAACATAAGTCACATAGAAATAATGCAGTGCCACACATCGTATAGATAGCACACAATAACTCTGTCACATAACTTTGTTACCACTCTAGGTAAAGTATAGTGAAAAGACTCACCTCAAACGAAGTTGGATGAACTCTCGTGCTCAACGTCCCGACCTGGCCTCCTCCTATTATTCAAATAAAATTACCGATCAACACTCTCTCATTGTCTCAGCTCTAAAGATTGGATAGAAGACCATTCTACCCTTCCCTAAACTCTCTTAAGTCAGTCTTGACCAAAACCCTAAAGTCAACGAAAGTTCACGGTCAAACTTTGACCCGACTCGTAGAGTGCACATGGGCGACTCGGCGAGTCCACACATGGCCACGAAATCTTCCTTCTAGCCTCGCTTGACACGTCGAGCCAACCCCTTGCTCGATGAGTTACGCCTGGTATGAGTCACGGGGCAACCCCGACTCGACTCGTCGAGTCCTCTCACGAACTCGGCGAGTTGCTCCCATGATAACACTCATATGGCTTTCTGAGGTCAGATCCGTTCCTCTAATCCATAGATCTGACTTCCCTAGTACCAATAACCACGAAAAGGTCGAATCTTGGTACACATGCAAGGCTCTCTATGCTAATTTTGGTGAAATCCTTCATATCATGACAACCCTAGATCATTATTCCAAGGAAAAGGCATAAAGCAGAATGGAAGGGATTCTCTGGACCTCTCAAGGTCCAGATCTAAGAATCATTTCACCATGGGACCTCTCATACTCTAGATTCAAGCTAAATAAAGCATGAAGAAACCCTAGATTCATGAAATCAAACGAAAATGGACATGAATCCTTACCTCTCACAGCAGCTCTAAACGAAATGATGGAAGATTTGAGTCCCACAAGACAGCCCAACTCGAAATCCTTCCTTCCCTTTGCTATGACACCCCAAAGTATGATGAATTAGCCCTCCTCTTGCACCACAAGCTTCCTCTCTGCTCTCTATGGTTTCTCAAGGTGTAGTGGCCACAAATAAAGCCCATAAGGACCTTTAAATAGGTCCCAAACCCGAGAAATTGGGGTTTCTCTGCCCATCACCTACTCGGCGAGTCGCTCCTCTGAATCGTCGAGTCCACTCATTAAATCGGCGTGAAAAACCCGACTCGTTTCGGCGAGTTGGATCCTCAACTCGTCGAGTCTCTCCTTTAATCAAAAGATTAAACTACACAATAATAACCCTGAAAACCCGGATGTTACAATTCTCCCCCACTTGAATTAGATTTCGCCCTCAAAATCATTCCTTAACCACACAGAGATTTAATCATTAACCCGAAAGGCACTACCGAAATGATCTTCATACCACACTGATATCTTTCTCTATCGACATCCGAAACCACATAGAACCTCCAAAACTAGAGTTTAAACCAAATCTTTCGCCGCTAAAAATACCCTTCCCAATAACCGGAAACTCTAGTGGCCTGATCCGCCGTCAGACCGCCTACTTGAGTGATCACCATGATTTTTGCTCCTCGAATATCAACCCAGTTTCCTCACTGGCTCTCTGATTCCCATAAGACCATGTCCAAAAACCGGCTATCTCTCCTCCAAGCCGATCATGCTAAAACATATGAATCACGCCCCACGAATAAAAGGGTTCACACTCCACCGGGGCACATCTACTAGACTGCTATTAGAAACCCTCCGAACAAAAAATCCCCAACACTCTGTCCTTAGACACAAAAGCATAAGCATGCTCGATCAGAAGTGTCCTCAAACATCCCATTTATAAGCCTCAGCTCCAAATTCCATATCTCTTTTAACACCACACGAGGTCTGACTGTCGTTTATCCGCATAACTCTTCTAACGGCTCTGGGCCGTCAGCAACCACTGCCTGACATGCTGAATCTGCTCGGTCGTCTAAAGCACCATCTCCGTGATGGGTCTTATCCAAAAGACATCCTATGTGCTCATGCAAACCCTAATGCTTGGATCTAGGTTTCTCTATTGTATATGCTTTTAATCCAAGACTTAAAACCCTAGATCTAATCAATATAACATATGAAATAGGGTTTAGATCATACCTTGATTGTTATATAGCAATAACAATCTCAAATCCTTCTTGTATTGACTTTAGAAAGCTTTGAGTCACAAATGTCACTCCTCTAATGGTTCACAAACACCAAGAGCAAGAGGATGAAGAGGAGAAGAGAAGGAGGCTGCCCAAAACGTGTGGAAACCCTAACCAATTAGTTCACCACGTTTTTGAGGCTTAAGGGTACTATTTATACATGTAGGCTATGAGGGTTTTGAACTAGGAAACCCTAATTGGGATGCTTAGGCCCTAAGCAACCCATGGACCCTTCCTTAACAAGCCTTGGACGATTTCTAATGGGTTTCCCCATAGAATTCGTCCAACCTTATATTATAAGGTAATCCATAGCCCAATTGCAATTATCTTATAATTACAATTCCAGTCCCTTAAGTTTAATTAATCTCTTTTAGTCACAAACTTAATTCTTATTAATTCTTGACTAATATTAATTAAACAATATGATCCCCAGCAAATGGGAGTCCGACACCTCCTCCCATACAACAACTCAAAGAGTGACATACCAATGCTCGAATGATGGCTGTTGTTATAGGAAAACTCAGCTAAGGGTATGTATGTGTCCCAACTCCCTCCGAAATCCAATACACATGCCCGAAGCATGTCCTTGAGCATCTGAATCGTCCGCTCGCTCTGCCCGTCAGTCTGTGGGTGGTAGGCGGCATTAAAATGCAACCTTGTGCCCAACTCCTCATGGAATTTCTTCCAGAATCTGGAAGTGAAACGTACATCTCGATCTGAGACAATCGAGATCGGTACTCCGTGCTGCGATACCACCTCCCTCACATACAACTCTGTCAGGCTCTCCGCAGAAGAGCTCCCCCTGACTTCCTCTTCGCATCAACTAACTCGACCCTATGACACACAAGTCACAAAATTCTCAAATGAAAACTACAATCCAACCGAAAATCGACTTAGCCTTGACAAAGACGAAGACCCCAGTCTCACCCCTGGTTCAACCACCATGCTCCAAAAACTCAATACTAGGGCTATGCAAGCCTAAAACTCTTATGCATCATATACTGATCGGAGAACACTCCATCATCACACTCTCTTTCCGTCTAGTGAGTACTATGGCTCCCCGCAACATCATGACAACCTCTGACTAGTGAGTACTACGGCTCCCCGTAGCACCACAACACCAAATGACTAGTGAGTACTATGGCTCCCCGCAGTACCACGATTCCCTCTCTCTGACTTGTGAGTACTACGGCTCCCCGTAGCATCACAACACCGTCTGACTAGTGAATACTACGGCTCCCCGTAGCTTCACCCCATACTCTCATTCTCATCACAATTACGTCCACTATCTTATGCGCCGTAGACTATCATAGATAGCTACACATACTTGTCCCACATATGCATCATAGACTCTGGCGGCAACCGCTATAACAAAATACCTACCTCTGCGGAGATCCACTTTCTTAATTAATCCCTCTTGATGTCAATACCCGAAGGGCTCCCACTGGAACCGTAGATACATGATACACCACTAGTCGTCTCAAACTCAAGATTCTAAATAACTCTGAAATCGGAACATTATACCCGGGTACCACGGAACACCATTACAGAACATCATGATGTCCTGCCTCAACCACTGATCTCCTACTCCCAGCACCATACAGATACAACAATACATTTCCTCTGAACCCCATAAATAATTCTTCATTTTACCCAATGCGCAAATTCAGTGTATCCAAACACTCAATTGCAATACAAAGAAAGCGCTAACGCTTCAGAACACGCTGACGATCCTCCGAAACGCTTTCCCCTACTACTCAAAATCCAAGCAAGAATACACATGCCAACCCGGGAGTTGGCTGCTCAATAATCTTCTATCCACCCCCAAAAGGGGCATATACAATCCATACTTCGACCTAGAAGTTCTCAACTATCCATATCATTATTACGAGTCTTCCACTTGAAACGGCCCTGACCACCACCAGATTCATGACCATTGGCCACCTGCCGTGGAGACACCCATCCTTTCTCAGACACATACCACATGCATTATCTCTTTCTTCACCTTTCCTTGATCACCGATGACCTTGGTCTCCTGAATTCGAGCCGCAGGTTTCTGTATCCAACCCCTAACCGCTCTTGCACAAATCTTTGGTTCCCTCAATAAAATACCCGGTTCTCCCCCACTTAGGGTTCGAACCATCACCAATTGACGCATCAACACTCTACCCCAAAGACGGTTTCCTCTAGAAACATCGCACCTACGCTTGGAAGGTGCCACACAACGCCCAATGATCTCCCCATGTAGAGATCAAGAAACCTCAAATACCCTAAATCTCCGAAGAAATCCTCAGGAACTTTTCATCACGACTGCCTCTAGCCACTCGAAGTCTCATACCATCCCAATACTGAACATCCTAACTGTCTAGTACTATCACTGACTCTTAGACTGAAACAATAAACCATCATACTCCTCATCCTCGACTTCTCAACCCCTGCTCCAACACGTGAATCATCACGATAATAGGGACTCCACTACCATACTCAATACCCATCATATACAGAAGAGCCACCGCTCTGATATACTCGACTGGATTACCCGCTGATACAGCTACCACACGCCCTACTATACTCAATTAGGGTGTAATGTGGTGCTTGACCATCTCAGTCCCCACTGACTACCTGCTCATGGTAGATCATTTCCTTGCGGCAGACATGCTGCCTAATACTCTGGTGGAAAAAAATCGTCATAAATTTCAACCCGTAGGGTTTACTCCTAAACCCAAAACTGAAATCTCACACCTCTCCTACTTCCGATAGGAAACATAAATAGCACCCAACAAGTCAAAGAAGGTGACATCTCCTCCATCGGCTGATTGCTCACTCATATCGCAATCCCCCATAAATGCCTTCTCTACTAATCCCTGAGTCTTGCGACTACATCTGACATCTTACCAAGGTACTTTGAAATGCTCTTGACCTCCCTCTCAAGGGATGCCTCTTCGGATTCAATCATGACCCTCAGGACTAAAACCCCATCGCATCCAAACTCCACCAATCAATCCTGATCGGACAACCGGAGAATCGCAAGCATCATTTGCTAAGAACCATGGTACTCAGCCCCTGACATCTCTTCTCAATCTGCTACAATGCATGGCACTCGAATTATAACATCACCTCTCAATCTGCTAAGATGCATGGTACTCGAACCATGGCATCACTTCCCAATCTGCTCCAATGTATGGTACTCGAACCATAACATCACTCCTCAATCTGCTCCGATGTATGGTACTCGAACCATAACATCATTCCCTAATCTGCTCCGACGTATGGTACTCGAACCATAACATGACTCCCCAATTTGCTTCGATGTATGGTACTCGAACCATAACATCACTCCCCAATCTACTACTTAGAACCTTTAGAATGCTCCCTGTATTGAGTATGGGTCCTCTGCTTTAGGTAGTACGGGCCCATACTACCTGCCACATCTACCCATACTTTCCACACGGACCATTCCAGAGCTCCTAAGTAGCTGATCAACCTTCTCGTTTACTAATTCCGCCACGCGTGCTCACGCCTCAGCGAATGCTCTACTCCGCCAGTGTACTCATCTGGCTAAGGTTACTCCCTATGCTCTTCCTTGGTCCTCCCACTTCTCCGCCATCAGCTGCTGAAAAGCTCCCAATGATGCCAGCCATCTACCTCCTGAATATCGTTATATTCACTCGGTAGCTGACTCCCATCATCGAGAGTTCCACAAAGCACGAAGCAAGCAGCATTCGGGCATCGAAGAATACATAGAACTAACTTTGGGTGATAACTCCGCTTGCTCTGCTCATTCTCCAAAGTACCACCGAACTCTACAACTCTACCCCTCGCGGGTTCTAACTATTCTCTCGATAAGCACCACAATACTCATCTAGGCGTCTCTCCTAGATTACTTTTCTACTCAAATCCCCCAAAAGGGCTCCAATTGAATACTCTTGCTCATACTCAAAAGCGCATCACATATAACAACAACTCCTAGGCTAAGGCATCACAAATCAGGCCACTCTAGTCCTAAGATATGAAATACCTAGCCTGTCTCTAGCACACATAATATCTCATAAAATGTATCATAAATATCTCATAACACAAAAGTAAGGGTATTTTGGGAAAACACCATTCGGGCTCTGGCTGATTGTACACACTTCTCTTTCTCACTTCCTCTTTGAACTCTTATTCACTTTTAGAAAATCATTTCTTTGAACACTTTTCTTACTTCCTCAGTTTGGGTCTAGATTTACCCGAAGGTGCATCCGAATCCCTCAAACCAAGGCTCTGATACCAACTTGTAATACCGAAATTTTCAAAACAAAATTTTCATTTAAATTCACTTATCTCTTTAACACTTTTCATAAAAATCTCATTTTTATTTAAATTAAAAATCATGACTCTTTTGTTCAATCAATTAATAAACCAGGATCCTCCAAAACAAACGCTTCCTCTGGTGTATACAATCGAGCCGGTGCCGTCCTGTGATCCTGAGAAAACTTGAAACGTATAACACAAAACTCTGTAAGCACGAAGCTTAGTGAGTTCCCCAAAATACCACTCTAACACATATTAGCCACTCAAGGCTATAGCTCTGTTGACCCTCTGGTCAGTGTGTCTCATTGGACCCTCGAGTCCCAACTCTCTATGGACCATTTGGCCCTAACTCTATGGACCCAAAGGTCCTAACTATGATAACTTTGAATCATGCATATCGCACATCACAATAAATCTCATAAAATAATTAGCATACAAATACACTGGCACATAACTCTATAGACCCTCTGGTCCTAGCCCTGTGGACCTTCCGGTCCTAACTCTGATATACATACAGCATAAATCACTTAGAAATAATGCAGTGCCACACATTGCATAAATAGCATACAATATCTCTGTCACATAACTCTGTTACCACTCTAGGTAAACTATAGTGAGAAGACTCACCTCAAACGAAGTCGGATGAACTCTCGTGCTCAACGTCCCGACCTGGCCTCCTCCTATTATTCAAATAACATTCCCGACCAACACTCTCTCATTGTCTCAGCTCTAAAGACTGTGTAGAAGATCATTCTACCCTTCCCTGAACTCTCTTAAGTCAGTCTTGACCAAAACCCTAAAGTCAACGAAAGTCAACGGTCAAACTTTGACCCAACTCGTCGAGTGCACATGGGCGACTCGGCGAGTCCACACGTGACCATGAAATCTTCCTTCTAGCCTCGCTTGACATGTTGAGCCAAGCCCTTGCTCGATGAGTTACGCCTGGTATGAATCGCGGGGCAACCCCGACTCGACTCGTCGAGTCCTCTAATGAACTCGGTGAGTTGGTCCCATGACAACACTCATATGGCCTTTTGAGGTCAGATCCGTTCCTCTAATCCATAAATCTGACTTCCCAAGGACCAATAACCACAAAAAGGTCGAATCTTGGTACACATGCAAGGCTCTCTATGCTTATTTTGGTGAAATCCTTCATATCATGACAACCCTAGCTCATAACTCCAAGGAAAAGGCATAAAGCAGAATGGAAGGGACTCTCTGTACCTCTTAAGGTCCAGATCTAAGAATCATTTCACCATGGGACCTCTCATACTCTTAAGTCAGTCTTGACCAAAACCCTAAAGTCAACGAAAGTTAACGGTCAAACTTTGACCCGACTCGTCGAGTGCACATGAGCGACTCGGTGAGTCCACACGTGACCATGAAATCTTTCTTCTAGCCTCTCTTGTCACATTGAGCCAGTCCCTTGCTCGACGAGTTACGCCTGGTATGAATCACAGGGCAACCCCGACTCGACTCGTCGAGTCCTCTCATGAACTCGGCGAGTTGGTCCCATTACAACATTCATCTGGCCTTTTGAGGTCAGATCCGTTCCTCTAATCCATATATCTGACTTCCCTAGGAACAATTACCATGAAAAGGTCGAATCTTGGTACACATGCAAGGCTCTCTGTGCTTATTTTGGTGAAATCCTTCATATCATGACAACCCTAGCTCATAACTCCAAGGAAAAGGCATACAGCAGAATGGAAGGGACTCTCTGTACCTCTTAAGGTCCAAATTTATGAATCATTTCACCATGGGACCTCTCATACTCTAGATTCAAGCTAAATAAAGCATGAAGAAACCCTAGATTCATGAAATCAAACGAAAATGGACATGAATTCTTACCTCTCACAGCAGCTCTGAACGAAATGATGGAAGATTTGAGTCCCAGAAGACAGCCCAACTCGAAATCCTTCCTTCCCTTTGCTAAGACACCCCAAAGTATGATGAATTAGCCCTCCTCTTGCACCACAAGCTTCCTCTCTGCTCTCTATGGTTTCTCAGGGTGTAGTGGATGCATGAAGGCCATAAGGACCTTTAAATAGGTCCCAAACCCGAGAAATTAGGGTTTCTCTACCCAGCACCTACTCGACAAGTCCCTCCTCTGACTCATCGAGTCCACTCATTAAATCCGCGTAAGAAACCCGACTCGACTCGGCGAGTTGGATCCTCAACTCGTCGAGTCTCTCCTTTAATCAAAAGATTAAACTACACAATAATAACCCTGAAAACCCGAATGTTACATGATGTATGCCATGACAAGTTACAGACCTGATATTGCGTTTGCTGTGGGTAAGTTGAGCAGGTACACTAGCAATCCTAGTGCTCAACATTGGCAAACAGTGAATAGAGTGTTTAAGTATCTCAAGGGAACCATGAATTATGGTTTGAGTTACTTGGGGAGTCCTTTGGTTTTAGAAGGTCATTCAGATGCAAGTTGGATTACCAACATGGAGGACCATTCCTCAACTTCTGGTTGGGTATTCTTGCTTGGGAGAGGTGCCATTTCTTGGGCTTCCAAGAAGCAATCTTGCATTACAAACTCGACAATGGAATCTGAGTTTGTTCCGTCAGCAGCTGCTGGTAAAGAAGCAGAGTGGCTAAGGAATTTAGTCTATGATATTCCTTTGTGGTCTAAACCGATAGCACCTATTTCTATCCTTTGTGATAGTGCTGCCACTTTGGCTAAGGCATATAGCCAGGTTTATAATGGCAAATCTAGATACCTAGGTGTTAGACATAGTATGATTAGAGAACTAATCATGAATGGTGTGATTTCGGTTGAGTTTGTGAAATCGCAACATAATTTCATAGATCACTTGACTAAAGGTCTGAAAAGAGACTTAGTGCACAAGTCTGTGATCAGGATGGGATTAAAGTCCATTTAATTCTATAATGATGAGACACCCAATTCCTTCTTAATATAATGTTAGGAGTTGAATTCAATGTGGAAAGCTCATACTTATAGATTGGAACACATGAAGTATTCATCCAGGTATGTGTTCAGTTCTGCAAGTTAGCCAGGTTAAAGTTTAACTTCTTAATAATCCCTTTGATAAATGTATGTGCATATACATGGAAAGGAGTTACCCACGTGATTGTGAAGTGTAGCCGCATTTCAAGAGGTTGTGGACTTGACCTTGATATGATCATGAGAGGATTGGGACACACGACTTTATAATAGTGTCAAGTTGTATTATGCTAGAAATTCAATAAACTAGTATGTATTTTACTTTCTGGTATTCAAATGGGTTGACGGGTTCAATTCTTAGAACACCCTGATTCTCGAGTATTTGCAATTGTATGATACTAAGTGGAAATCCAATCGTTATGATAATTTCATTATGTACTAGTTTGGTTTGTTGTTGATAAGGTTATGTTTGTTCAAGGGTTACACTAAAATGGGGGAGGATTGTTGGGGTGATTTTAGTGTCACCATGTCATTTAAAGTAACTGGAACTAACATGTGAGCTAAAGGGGCTTCATGATTTTGTACTCTAACACATGTACGGGGTTGTGCGGAGTGCACGCATGTATATGATTGGGTCAAAAGTCTCTTCGACGACTAGTCGGGGGTCCGGGGGCAGCGCCCCCGGCGTCCGGGGTTTCCAAAGGGGCAGCGCCCCTTTGGCGGGGTCTAGGGGCAGCACCCCTAGCGGGGTCCAAGGGGTAGAGCTCCTGGCTGGGGTCCCGCTAGTTTTTGGTAACCCTGGCTGGGGTCCCGCTAGTTTTTGGTAACGCTAATCTGGCAGCGCCCCAAAACCTCACCGAATTTTGCATGTGGGAACATGATGAAAAATTCAATTTCTTGAGGGTGATTATGGTAAAACTAACGAAACTCGTTATTTTTTTGGTAACCCTAATCTGGATTAATATTACTTGCTTCCAAAGCAGCTAATGACGACCCAACCCTAATGAAACCCTAATCGTGTTTAGTATATAAACAACTCTTCCTTTCCAGAAGGCGTACGTTCTTTAGCTCTCGTTGTTTCATCACACATTCACAGAAACCTTTAGCATTATAGCTTACGTTTTCTGTGCCTAGAAACGTAGGTGTCCGCTTGGATTATCCTAGGCTGAATTTCTTGTAACCCAGGCATAGGGTAGAAATATCAGTTCAAAAAGTTATATCACGATCCAAGTTGGTATCTAGATCTCCACCGCAAACCCTAATTTTCCCAACATTGCATTCATATTCTGAAACCTTTGCAAATAGAGAAATGGATGATGGGTTTTATTGAATTTGGGAGTTCGGGCAGAGGAGCAGGGAGTGCAATCACATTGATAAAGTAAGTCTCATTCTTCCATATTGAATTTTTCAAAGTAATTAGTATTCTAACGGAATGATTTGATATATATTCTGATAGAATATATTCAAAACCATTCAACAAAATCATTCTGACCAAAAACAGTTTCCAATAATAAGAATATTATTAAAGATTAGACTTGATTTATTAAAAATATCAACTAAGAAACTCTATATAAAATAACTTTTGTGTGATAAATCATTCAATTTGACTCTTTACGTCTCAAAAATGGATTTTAATTGGAATAATGTTTGGTTTTTGAGATGTTTTTATATTTCGACTAGAAATTTGATATGTTTTCTTTCTAAATAAGGAAAGTTTTTATGGGAAAGTTTGATTTAATATTTTGTAAATATTGTATACGTTATAGAATGAATATGTTTATTCTCATAAAATTTATTTCTCATTCTCAATTATCATAATTTATAGTTCTATTATGATGTTTATCGATTATGCATCTCATCTCCATTATTCTACTGATTTACTGATTTATGCATTTTTTGTATATTGATATTTTTTTAACAGAATGCACACGGTATCTGAATCTTGAATTCCATTTCAATCGAAATGGAATCACGAGTTCCATTTCTGTTGGAGTGGAATATGGATATTTTCTCAATGATTTATGCATGTTCTACAATTCTTGATTATTGGTTTTGGTGCAATTCACAAGTCCGCATATTTTTCCAAATGAATTTTGTTTTTTCTTTTTCATTTGTTAATGCATTATTGGATTCTAAGCTACAATTGGATTTGTTTTCATAGAAGTTGATGCTTGAAAAACGGACCACAAAATTGAAAGTGATTCTTAGCAACATTATTAATATTTTAGAATGTATTAATGTCTTTGTTAGATTTTGATGTTTTTTTTTCCCGATTTGAAAGTTTTTTTAGTTTTATTCTTTAACAATAAATGTAATTTTTAACAATTGTTACCATTATTCTGTAAGAATTAATGTAAATTTTGTTTTTATTCTTTAATTAATGGTTCAAGAATTTGTTGTTCTAAAAGAACTTTTTAAAGTCATGACCATGAAATAGATTCAAGAATATTTTTATTATTTTATGGTTCAAGAATATTTTCATTTTTGAACAAACTAATAAACATATTTTATCAGAATTTCCAAATTAAAAAAAAATTATAATTCATGAAATCGGATTTTTAAAATTAACAGAATCTATGATCCAATAGAATATGCAATTTTCTTTTATTAAATCTATAGTAATTAACTAAAATACACTTGTAATTAAATTCGATGTTATTTTTCAATTATATTTAATTCAATAATATGTATTAATCACTTTATTAAATAAGTAAAATGATTGGCCCACAATCATTTCTATATCAATACAATAATTAGTTTATATATATATATATATATATATATATATATATATATATATATATATATATATATATATATATATATATATATATATATATATATATATATATATGCTCATCGAGTTATTATGATTCATATGTATGATGGAACATGCAAGAATCATAATTGATGTGAATATTTAATTGAGATTAGACGACGTTAAACATAAATAAGGATTTACGTATTTATAAATAGATATCAGCATGATAAGGCAAGTGATCTCTTGATAGGAACCCTAGGCCAAGAACTAATCATTAGCTTGTCCAACATTTATGAAGATTTGGATTCTACAACCCCAATAATATATTCATGTTAGATATACAAGTCACATGTCGTAGCATGGTATATTATACATCCACACATGCTCACACATGCCTTCTTTTATTTTCCACCTTAAGTTCATTCCCACATGCTTTACCGCTTCTTAAAGCCAGCATGTACCTCCCCCAAATGTGTTTATATATATATATATATATATATATATATATATATATATATATATATATATATATATATATATATATATATATATATATATATATATATATATATATTATTTGTTGTGTAACCATATAATTAAGTTCTACTTATTAGATCAATGAAAAATAAAATGATTCTTGAAAGAATATTATTACATTTAATATTGTTATTTTTCAAAAATTCAATTTTCAAAATGACTTAGGGAAAATTTGGATATTTTGTGTATATTTATTCAAGCAAACAAAACAATGAATTCCAGATTTTCAAGAAATAAATATGTTATTGTTATTCACATTAAAAAAATTATTTTTTTAAAAATCATTCTGATAAGAATAAAAATATTAAAATTGTAAATTCATAAATCTTGTGAAAGAGCTAAACATTCTTTATAGAAATACAAGAATTCTAATAACCAAGAATCTACAAATCCTAACTATTCTAATATCCTCATGAAAATACAAGAATTCTAATAACCAAGAATCTACAAATTCTAACTATTCTATTTCATTCTAATGTATCAATTTCTCCTTATTTGTTCTTCACTATTTACACTTTCCGATAAAAACTCCTTGCTAAAAAAAATAACTTGAACTGGCTTTTAATTTTCGGTTTTTGGTTAATGAAACAGATACAAAAATTTGGAAAAAAAAAAAAAAAAAAAAAACAACTACCATACATTACATTCTTTATTAATAAATTCAAAGCAATATTGTTTACGTTCAAGAACGCAAGACACATAACCTTCATTTTTATGGACAAAAACACAAATTCAAAGCAATATACAACTTTTTGTGTGTGATGTATAAGTTACCTTAACATTATTATTCTAGATTCCAAATGACGTGTTCGGTACGGAGTGTTTTGGAGCGTTTCAGAGCTTCTAACTTTTAGCATTTGACAAAACGATCCGTTTAAAATAGAAAGCTTTGTTTGGCACTACAAGCTTCTAGCGTTTAGTTTAATCAAAACGCTCCAAATCGAAATGTTATTTCATGTAGCGTTAAACAAAACGCTACAAGCTACAAGCTATGTGCTACCTGGTACAAGCTACCAACTAGCAGTTAGTTTTGTCGAACACGCCCAAAATCTTCCATGTCTTAGTATTTCAATAGTTTTAACACACAATCCTCGCTTTTTCAAAATGCTTATAAAATTAAGTTTTCCCTATTTTTATAATAATTATTGTGCTTCTTATAAGCATTATCATATCAATTTAAAAATAACAACGATTGCATTATATAAAAAGTTTAATCTCACAAGAATTACCATTTAACCTTGTGCTTTTTTGATTTTGATAAATTCCATTTATTATATCTTAATTTTCACAAATTTGAAATTTGTTGATGTTATTATCACAATAATGTTCACTTCTATGAATGTTAACTTACAGAATTTAGGATACATACACATCTTTTTATCCACTTTAAATTGTAAGAATCATAAAATTGATGCTTATCTTCCAAAGAATGGATATCACTTTACATGAAATTAACATTCCGGTTGTGTTCATAAAGCCCAAATTCTTACTGTACGACTATTATGCCTAAAGCGATTACAAAAAACCTTATTGTTGAAATATACAAATTAATCCATAACTCAATAAAGATCTTAACTTCCCATTACCTGACCAAAGCCCCACTAAAAAGGCCATGTGTAGAGGTTCACATTTAAAATAATATAATCGGTGTTTCCATGGAATTTTAGAACTTGAACAGTAAAGAATACAATATAGAAGAATTAAAATAGTAAAGAATTGCGGACGTCATTGATCGAGAATACGGATATCGTGAAACTGATTAAACTAAGCCAACGAATGAAAACGTGATCGTCGATGAAGAATAATCCCACAACAGGCTGTTGTGAATGCAAATGGCTTTCTAATGAAGACGTCATTCCAAAAGCATCGATGTTCAAAGATGAATCGATCGTCTTGTATAAAGTGAGAAGAGGGAGAAACAATCAAATAAATTTGGAAAAATTAAACTGTTACCTATATTATTGGTATAAATTAAACTATAATTTGTTGACTATTTTATTAATTACTATTTTCCCTTTATCTACTTTGAAATGATTTTTGAAATGATTGGTTGACATTAACTTACACATTTACACAATAATTGTCTATTTAAATATATATATATATATATATATATATATATATATATATATATATATATATATATATATATATATATATATATATATACTAGGCGAATAGCCGCGCGTTGCGCAACGTAAAATTACGTACTTAAAATTTTGACAAATAAATATTAATATATGTTATTGATATTTATATCATAATACCTTTCATATTTTACCCTACTATTTCATGTTATTCAAAATACAACGTTTTCATTTTTAGAAATATATTAATGTTTTTTTTTCTATTTGATGGGTTATTTTCTATCAAAACCAAAACATCCAACAAATACTACGAAATCTATGTTTCTTTATCACCACACAACTCTACTTCTCGGATTCAATCCCGATTACGCTACTGCAAATGCACAAAGTGACATTCATATCCATTAATATCGATTAAGTAAATAATGTGATGTACTTATTATTTGTTAAATGCATATCGATACACATATTAATTTTCATATTCCAACATCAGTAAACTAAAACCACATAGGCATAGTGTAGATACCAACATCTAATTTCCATTAGAGACAAATAGAAACACACCCATGCCACACAAATGCTTGGTTCAGACTAAATGTATATATACAAAAAAATGAAAGCTAAAAGGATTACATTCTCATGACTTGAAAAGGAGCATGTCAACTCATTGGTATCAGTTAATACCAGTACAACATTAAAATATGCATGACCTGCCTTTAGTTCACATGTGATATTTTATAGGATCAAATAGGAAATCATGACTTTAGTGGAAACTAAGACCAATTGACATGTAAAACAATTTATATGTAGCAATACATTTGCAAATATGACTTCATATTTTCCAATATGTTCTAGGGTTCAATAAATCCGCCTTGTGATGCCAAGGATGAATATTTCACTGTTTTCCATCTTTTTTTTTTTTTATATTCTTAGATATTAAAATGGTTTTAACAAAAAAATCTTAAGAAAAATAGAAGTTCTTACACGCATGGATACATATGGAAGTGTCAAATAATGAAGGTAGAGATAATTTCCATTGTTGAATGAATGATGATGAAAACCGAATCTATTCAAATAATTTAAAATGCTCAGCAAGATTTGTTTGTGTGTGCGTGAGTCAAATATTAATTTAGTACCTGTAGTGAATGGAATTAATTGCATCTTTATGCAAAAGTTTTTACTCCGAATATAACATGTGACATACCAGAAGCAACCACACATTGAACAGTTGGTAACAACAAATATATATATATATATATATATATATATATATATATATATATATATATATATATATATATATATATATATATATATATATATATATATATTGAAATTTGTATGAAAAGCAATACCACATAAAAGTCTTTTTTCTTCTTTAAAGGTCCTTAATCCTTGCAAAATATGACAACGATGTTCCCATTATTCATCGTATTTATACTTGGTCTTGTTATGTTTGATGTTATTCATGTTATTTTTACATTAAAGAACCAGTTAATAATTATTATTAAAAAGTCTTTTAAGTGGTATTAATTAAATTAGGAGGTTTCAAATGCATAATAATCTAGGAAATCAAATTAGGGGGTTTCAAATGCATAAGAATCAAGGAAAAATGCTTCTTTTATAAGTATGTATGATATAATCAAAGGAAACTCTATTTATAGGAGCAAAACTACGAACTATATATAATCCTTTGATTTGCATAATACATCCAAAATCTAACCGCAAAACCACGTCAAACTTTCATTTCAACATAAATCAATGCGATACACAACGATTACAATCCATATTCAAAGATTCGTCATGAAATTTGGTTAATTTGCACTGATTGCGAAACGAATACGAAAAAAGCAATGCATTAATCAAGTATATAAGATTTTTCTTTAAAGTTTATTTTAGATTAATAAGTTTCATCATGTTAGTACTTTCCTATATGATTTCTTTCCTATGCATGTTGTTTCAATCCAATGCATAACTTGTTTGAAATGGAAGATAATCAAAAACATCTACATATACACTGGTATATCAGACCTTTTTTTTCTAGTTTTTTTTACTAAACTATTACAAATACCTGAACATTTATTGGATCTTTATTGTAAATCCATGCTAAATTCATCATTTGATTTGGTTTTTCTATTGTTTTGCCTTCTCAAGCCGGACATAACCCTAATTGATTTGGGAAGAATCACATTAGTACACACAAGGTAACATTTTTTTGTTGTAGTGATTTCTTGACCTGATGAATTTTTTATGATTTAAAATATTTCAATTTTCAAGTTACTATTATGCTTTCTTCAACTTTATTTCTTATTACTATCTTTTCTTAATAAAGCACTTTCTTGTAGGCTTATGTACATTAGGATTTTTAATGTCAATATAATTTGTCATGCATATGAACTATTTGACAAAACGCATCAGCTAAAAGAAAAACTAATATCATGGCTAAAAATAGAAAACAAACATTCTAATGGTTGGTTCCAGTAGCTTTAGATTCCACCAAGTTCATATCTAGAAGATAATCAAGACATTAAAGAATCTGATTTGTGTTCGCCAAAATAAAAAAATTTCATTCGTTTTCCAAAAATTATATGAACATAAATGAAACCAGAACCCCGATAAGTGAATTTTATAATACATAAAGTCAAGAAATGCCCTATGTTGGTTGTTGTATTTATTGTTGATAATTTCTTTGGTTCAAAGGGTGTATAATGCAATGGTTCACTATAGTTAGTGAGTAGGATTTGATGCAATGGTTCACTATAGTTAGTGAGTAGGATTTGATGCATATGTTTTCTTAAAATAAAAAAAGTAAAATGTATAATGCAATGGTTCACTATAGTTAGTGAGTAGGATTTGATAATTGACTTAAGCATATAACGTACTGTATAATTACATAATTAGTATTTATATATTACAAATTACCAAATTTCTTAATGTTAAATGCATAATGACCATTACTGAAGATTAAAGTTATAAACTTTTTTTTCAAGTAAACATATGCATTGGATTGATGCTTGTGTTTTTTGGTTTTTGTTTCAACATTATATAAATATTTTACTCAACTTTCAAAATACACAACTTCCTCATATGACCTCGGAACGATGTCATTTTGTTTTCTAGATTTTAGTACTCTGTGTGGAATTCATTTTAATCTAAAAAACATCTTAATCTATTAAGAATTCATAAACTTATAAACAAGGGTTGTTGGATTTTTAGGTGTTCGTTTCAACGTTTTATACATTTTATACTCAATAATAAACGTCCATAACTTCCTCAAGGGTCCGAATAGTCCACTCACTCTAACCATCGGTCTAAGGATGGAACGTTGTGCTAAAATAGAGATGTGTGCCCAAATCTTAATGGACCCGGAAGTAAATCGGACGTCTCTATTAGAAACCACCGATACCGGGACCCCATGACGTGCTACAAACTCCCTGATATAAATCTCAGCAAATTTCTCGGCAAAAATACTCTCCTGAATCGGGATGAAATGCGCGCTCTTGGTCAAACGATCTACGATGACTCAAATCAAATGCACTCCGCGCACAATCTGGGGTAGCTTCATGATAAAATCCACGGTAATATCTTTCCATTTCCATACGGGAATCTCTAACGGTTGCATTTTGTCGTGAGGTCGCTGATGCTTGACCTTAACTTTTCTACAAGTCAAGCACCACTCCACATACCAGACCCCATCCCGCTTCATTTAGAACCGCCAATAATCAGAATGAAGATCCCTATACATCTTCTTCGCTCCAAGATGAGTGGAGAACCTAGACTTTTGCGCCTCCTCTATCAGAACCTGACGCACACTGCACCAATACGGAACACAAACCTACCGATGCAGAGTCAACAATCCATGACTATTATAATTGAAGGAAGCCACCTGACCCATGATGGGCTCACCCTTTTGGTGCTCTTCATTCATACCTCAACCTGAGCCTGACGAATCCGCTCCAACAACGGAGTAATAACGTTCATCCTCAAACATATATCTTTGATCAGAGCCGTGACCAACTTGCAGCTGAGAGAATCGGCCACCACATTAGCCTTCCTCGGGTGATAAAGGATCTCGCAATCATAATCCTTCACCACATCCAACCATCGACGTAGCCTCATATTCAAATTTGGATGATCCATCAAATATCTCACGCTCTTGTGATCCTTGTAAATAGTACAACGGACCCCATAGAGGTAATACCGCCAACTCTTGAGGTCGAAAAACACATCCCCAACTCCAAATCATGTGTCAGATAATCCGCCTCATAAGGCTTCAGCTGCCTCGAAGCGTAAGTGGTCATGTGAGCCATTTGCATCAACATTGCCCCCAATCCTGCGATTGATGCAACACAATAAACCACAAAATCCTCAACACCCTCTGGCAGGGTCAGAATCGGTGCTTCGCACAACCACTGTCTCAAGATTGCAAAAGCTTCCTGTTGCTCAGGCCCCTAACGAAAGGTAACCGTCTTTTTTGTCGGTCGGGTCAAGGGAACAACTATCTTGGAGAAATCATGAATGAATCTTCGATAATAACCCGAAAAACCAAGAAAACTCTAAATCTCAAATGGAGACCTCGGAACCTCCTACTGTGTCACGGCCTCGACCTTGGATGGATCGACCAAAATACCATTCTGGTTGACAAGGTACCCCAGAAACTGCACCTTACGCAACCAAAACTCACACTTAAAGAACTTTGTGAAAATTCTCTCCCTCCTAAACGTCTCCATCACCTCCCTCAAATGCTCTTCGTGTTGCTCTTGAGTCTTGGAATAAACCAAGATTTCATTAATGAATACAATCACAGACCAATCCAGCATCGGTTTGCACACACGGTTCATGGGATCCATGAACACTGCTGGAGCATTGGTGACACCTAAAGGCATCACTAAGAACTCGTAATGACCATAACGACTTCGAAAATCTATCTTCTGCACATCCTCATCTGAAACCATTAACTGATGATAAGCTGATCGCAAATCAATCTTGGAGAACCAAGATTCACTCTGAAGATGGTCAAAAAGTTCATCAATCCTCGAGAGTGGATAATGGTTCTACACCGTTACCTTATTCAGCTCCCAATAGCCGATGTACATACGATGAGACCCATCCTTCTTCTTCACAAATAAGATCGGTTCTCCCAATGCGAATTGCTCGGTCGAATGAATCCCTTATCTAAAAAGCTCTTGCAACTGTGTAGAGAACTCATGTATCTCGGGAGAAGCCAACTGATATGGTACTTTTACTATCAGAGCCGCACGAGGATCTAGATTAATCTTGAACTCCGCCTCCCTCTCCGGAGGCACCCCGGGAAAATCCTACAAAAACACATCAAGGTAATCCTACGCAACCGAGACATCATCCTCAGTTACCTTACCCTTATCTCGGGTATCCATAACATAGGCAACAAATCCCGAGCATCCCTATCGGAGATTGCGTCTGGGCCTCACTACTGAACACAAAATCAGACCACATCGAGATCTCTCCCCATGAACCATTAACTCTCCCCCCTTGGGGTCTGAACCTGAACTTGCTACTCATAATCGATCACTTCCCCATTAGGGTTCAACCAATCCATACCCACAATAACCTTATTCCCATGCAAAGGAATGGGAAACAAATCGACCAGATACTGCTTGCTGAATAACCGAAGGGTACAACCCCGATGAACCCTCGCAACCCGAAAAAATCTATCATCTGCAATCTTAACATCCAATAGACAACCCAGCTATCCCGGAGCTTTAACAAACCTATTACTAAGGGCAAACGATACAAAGGTTCGGGTATCCCCCAAATCAAACAATACCAAAGCAGAAATATCGTTCACAAGGAATGATCCAAAAATAAAACACATAAATATAAGAAGTAGTTCAATATAAATAAAGAGATAAGGAAAATATACATACCCATCAGCACATTTGGTGCCGCGCGAGCCTCCTCAACTGTCAATTGGAAATCCCTGATCTTCACAATAGGTGTATCTGCCTGGCCCTAGCGGCCGTCATTAATCCGAAGAGTTGTCGGAGCGGGTGCTGACACCGGTCTAACTGCAGCAAAACTTAGACAGTGGGCCTTCTTATGGCCCCTTTGATTGTAATGAACCCAAATCATCTCAGGTACCAGGGTGATGGCGGTGGTAGCAGTACAATCCCTGCTAATATGACAAGTCCGGACGCACTAGAAGCAGCCTAAACCACCCACCTTGCACGCTCCATCGTGCGACCTACCGCACTTGCCACAGTGGCCTCGGCCATGTTGGCCCTTCCCCCTCATATAAACAACCTTAGGCCTCTTGTCCGAAACCCCTGATACGTGAACCTCATCCGACTTCCTCTTCTTCTCCATCTCGAGATTAATCTCTTTCTCTCTCTCTATCTCTATCTTTCTCTCTCTCTCTCTCTCTCTCTCTCTCTCTTTCTTTCTTTCTCTCTAGCCATCACTATTATATCCTCCAGCGTCTTGCAGCTGGATCAGCTCACAAACTGCCGAATGTCACTCCTCAACATCTCATGATACTGAGCCTTCTTCACCTCCTCATCCGCCACATAATACGGAACCAAAACTGACCTCTCCCGAAACATAGTGGTGATCTCAGCCACCGTCTCACAAGTCTGGCAAAGATCCTGAAACTCTCGCGTCAATTGCTACACCTCAATCACCGGTGCGAACTCAGCCCTGAACCTGGTCTCAAAATCATCCCATGTCATCGAATCAGTAACATCATCACCTATTGCACGCCCAACCTCCTCCCACCAATCTCGTGCACTATCTTTCGAAAGACAAGAGGGAAGCCTAACCTTTACCTCATCAGGGAAACTGCTCGTGCGGAACAAGTTAGCAACATCCATTAACCAGCTTCGACTCATTATCGGGTCCTATGCCTCGTGATAGACTTGAGCTCCACATGACCGGAACTACTTGAAGGACAAGGAGCGCGCCCCTCTAGTAACTCCATAATACCCTCCTGGATCGTACCGAAGATCACAGGAGTCTGCTTGAGAATGCAGCGCGTATCCTCTGATGTAATGAACTCTCTTGTCTAATCATCCAATTGTCCGCCTCCAGAACCTGATCCTGAGCCCTCACCAGCACCATAAATGCCAACAGTTATGCCTCGCAATGTCACCGTACTAAAAATAGACCATATAAACCATCAGAATACGCATCATAATATATACATCGAGGATTCACAAACTCCATAAGCTTCCTGGTTTCGTCGCAGCTCTCCTTGAATCGAGTATGGATCCTCTGCTTCTAGTAGTACGGGTCCATACTACCTTCCACATCTATCCGTACCTTGCTTTAGGATTGCCTTGACTCTACCAGGCCACTTTATAACCATACAATGGGTGCACGAGATTGGTGGGAGGAGGAACTCCCACTAACTTCATCTAACCAGCTCACGACTACAATTACATATTACTAAAAGCAGATAATTCTTCGAATGAGAGGTCTCACACTACAACGGTTAGACTCAATCAAGAGTTGCGCAATAGAGTTAAAACCTAAACTTCTAAAATTATTTAGTTTCCATAATATGTAACTCAGATTATTCGCTTAGTAGTTAGCTGAAGCTAGTTAGAACTCCTAGAAAGCAAAAAGAAAGCAGCATTCGGGCATCAAGTAATCACAACCAAACATACCCTAATCAGGCCATCATATCACTGACTAATCAGTACTAGCATACAAGTCTACCAGCTGATAAAACATGCATACAAAGGCGTCTCTCCTAGCATTCTATCATGCAGAAACTGAGAAGATCATTAGCCCTAACTAGCATCAGATTCACAAATTCACATATCAAATCATACAATATAACATGTATGGTATTTTGGGAAAACCTACTTGAGCTCGGCTGATTGAATGTACCACACCCTCTCTTTTCTTAGAAAACTCTTTTCATAAAATACATCTCTTTTTGAAAAATTTAACCAAATCCTCAGTTTGAGTTCAGACACACCCGAGAGTATGTCTGAATCCCTTAACCCAAGGCTCTGATACCAACTTGAAACGTCCCATAAATAAGACCCAAAAAATTACACTTTAAATTAAATAAAATCGGTATTCCAAAAACATTTTCATAAAAGTCCAGATAAACAAATGTATCAATCATCATGACTTATTAGAGTAAATCAAGAAAATCTGAAACGAGGATGTGTGTGCCCTCCAATCATCCCGAGCCCTTCCCTTTGGAACTGGAAGTACTTGAAACACAAAATGAAAACTGTAAGCATGCACAAAGCTTAGTGAGTTTCCTAAGATACCACATACCATACATATATAACAAATAACGGGCCCACCCAATGACTATTATGGTCCTCACCCTAAATTGCATTACGGACCTTGACCATTGAGTATAACGGGGTCCACCCTAACTCGCATAATGGGAACCGCCTAATGAATATAATGGGTCCCACCCTAACTTGAAAAACGGGTCTCGCCCACATACAATTCATATAAACATAACAAATAATAGCATACAGAATACTCATCGGGCCCCACCAAATAAGCATACAAGCACATACATATACAAGTGTCACACAGACAATGAAAATTCTAATAGAATAAATCATGGGTCGGCTTTGGTGCCTGTGACCCAGTAAAAACAGTGAGGAAACTTACCGCGAACTGCTAAACGCTAAAAGATATATGGTTGCTGGTCCAACAAATCCCTGAGCTATCAATACTAATTAATATCCAATTAATAATTGGATTCCAACCCATAATTATTAGTCCATAATTAGGGTAAAAATATCATTTTACCCCTTACCTAGTTTGGTCCAAGACTAAGGCCCAAACTTACAATCCAAAGGCACAAAATCTAATTAGCCACCCAAGGCCCAAATCATGGCCCAATTTTACAAATTAGGCCTAATCCCTTCCATGGGCCTTAATCCAAGGTCTAACATATTCCCAGCCCACAAACACAAGAATTCAGATGGCCCAGCAAGCCCTAAACATCTAAGCCCAAGAGAATGGCCCAAAACAAAGATCCAATTGTGAAGCCCAACTGGCTAAGTATGTGGGCCGTAGTCAGCTTGTACAATAAGCGTACATGCTTTAGGGCTTGTACGCGACACATACGAGCTTGTCTGCCCAACGTACTCACCCATTCAACCAAAACTTATTTCTAGCTCTTAATCCATAAAGAATTTACTCCAAAACCTGGATCTGTCTTCCTTGAGCTGGTTTATCAAGGAAAGTTTCTAAATTTACGTGCATGTATGTCTTAATGAAGCTCTTAAAGTTAAGAAGGACTAAATAGGTGACTTAATGTATGCATGTTACCATAAACCACCTAAGCTTGCACCTTTATGCTTAAGAACCTCATAACATGCTCAGATCTAATAGGACAAGCCCCACAAACATCTTAACTCATCAACCAACCCAAAAAGGGACCAAAAGCATAAAAATAAAGACATAAAGATATCTAAGCATTCAAAAGCCAAGCTATGAACTTGATACCTGAAAATTCTTGCAAAATGAGTGATGATTTTGGATCTCTAAGCTTCCCACTAAGCTATCTACCTTCAACCTTCTTCACCCTCTTCAAAATGAGTAAAACAAGCACCAAGCTCTTCTCAAAAGCTCAAAAGCACAATAATGGAGGCTAAAGGTCGATTTTAGGGTTTTAGAGAAATGGAGCTTGGTAAAGAGGCCAACCCAAGGGAGTTAAGGTCTTTATATAGGATGCAACACCCTTAAATTAGGGTTTCGATAAACTCCTAGTATGCTAAGCGTAACCCTCGTACTCCCAACATACACGGCCTCACATCCACGATCCAGTTCCACCTTAGTACGCTAATCGTACCATGTGGTACGCCCCGCGTACTGGCTTCTCAGCTAGTATGCTAAGCATACCTTGTGGTATGCCCCATGTACTACTCTAGGGGCCAAAATGAAAAAATTCAATATAAACGAGCTGAAAGGAACATACCCTAAATCAAAGTGTTACAGATTATGTGTTTAATCCTATTATTATAATTGGTGTATATTTGAATTGATGGTAGTACAGTCCTTTTGACTTGCCCTCAAACCTAGTAATTTAATAGGATAACTTTTAAAGGGAGACTCATTTATTAATTTATTAGATGATTAATAAATTAATTAGAAAACAAAAATAAATGATTTAATATATTATGAGAATAATATATTAATTAGAAACATTATTATTTTATTAAGAATTAACCAAAAATTAATTGGAATTAATTTTGGGATTAATTGGACTAATTAAAAGTGCAAGGAACTATGTTGTAATTGTTCAATAGTTGAACAATAGGGTTCCAGAATGTGACAACCTGAAATTTCTATATTGTACATCCATTCGATTCAATCAACGTCAGACTTGTTTTTGGATATCTTTTAGCCCTATTAAAGGTCTGTTTGGGTGTTTTAAGCCTAGTATATTCAAGGATAAAGTGTTAGGAAGTATCGTATAAAGTTCGATGTGCAGCATACAAGCCGGAAACTCCACGATAAGGATTTTACGGCCGTAAACACCTCCTTGGCCGTGAACTCACCCCCTTATATACATATATGATATTCCTTCTTCATTCACCACTTTTTCCACCTCTAACTCAAGAAATCGGATTTCCTCTCAACATTCATCAAGTTTTCACCTTGATCTTCCAAAATGTAAACAATCTTTCCATTTTATTAGTGGTTATCCTTCTTGATCTTGTATCACCCTTTGATTTCATCCATGAAAATCATCTTTTTTGGGTAGATCTTCAAGTATTCAACATTCTCACCAAGAACACCAAGAACATATACTACTTCTTGGACCGTGAATCCCCTCCCAAGCTTCAATATGTGAGTATCTCTTATATCTCCTAGCTAGACTTGTTAAACTCTTGATTTCTAGTCTTCAATCATCGCAAAATACATGATCCTCAAGAGTTTATGGCCGTAAACCCTTAGCCGTAAACTCTTGTGTCGGCGTATGTTTTGGCTTCAAACTCCTTTAAGACCAAACCTAGGACCAAGAACACTTAGGGAATGCTTGTTAGAGCCGTAAAACACCTCATTTGCAAGCTCTTCAATGAGTATACATCCATAAACGCCATGACCGTATACTCATTAGCCGAAAACTCCCTTAGGCCATAAACACAATGGCCGTAAACTCCATTGTGTGGCCGTAAACCCCTTAGATGCAATCCTTTGTGATTATAACACTTCAATATAAGTGTTTCCTAGTCCCTAAGGTGAATCTCTAGCATGATTAGTAGTAAATACACTAATTATATCCATATATGTGTCATTATATGCTTATTAGGATCCACTTGTGCCCGAGATTTCAATTAGCACTTAGCATCCTACAACCGATCTTACATTCGTATCACTCACTGCAAGTGAGTTCATACCCCTTAATCTATCTTTTAAATGATTTTAAATGATTTTATTTGTGGGGGGGGGGGGGGGGGGGGGGGGGATACAAGATGATAACATAATAGTTGTTATCTCAATCACATGTGATTAATAACTATCAAACAAGTGAATTTTCTAATACTTCAAACTGTTTTATTAAACAAACCCCTCAAAACATTTTATAAACTGACATCAAGTCATATGTTACCATTCAAATAGTTAAAACTCTTTTATATGTTAAAGTCTTTATTAAACTCTTTAAAACACACACACACACACACACACACATATATATATATATATATATATATATATATATATATATATATATATGTATGTATATATATATATATATATATATATATATATATACATATATATTGTCAAAATCATGTCTATATAGATATAGTTATATAAGTAAGGTTGAAAGGAATTAAGACTGATGACTCACTTTATTTCCTGTTCCTTTTTTGGTTGTGGACTTAGAGTATCCGATTATTTATCCAAGTTTCGTTTGAATCTTAGTTATATATTAGGTATGTATGTATATGTAACATCCCAACCGCTAGGTATTATTATCACTCCATTTAAATTTCATGTTCTAAAGTCTACTCGACGAGTTGACGTTGTGACTCATCGAGTAGCAGCGGGACGGGACACGTCATTTAATGAGTGACTCACCTAGTCGGCATGGGGGACTCGATGAGTAGGAGCTGGCAGTGGAAACCCTAATTTTCAGGGTTTTTGCACCCTATATATTGGACCATTAGCGCCTCCCATTGCCCTCCATCACTCCTTGAGACCCAGAAATCCTAATTTCCGTGAGTGAGAACTTGGAGAGTGTTGTGGGGCTTTGAGATGTGACTTTTGGGAAGGAAATTTGTAGATCAAGAGGCTAGCATCAAGACTTTTGTGTGGGTCCAGATTCTACTTCAGTGTGGACACATTTTGGAGGTAACCAACTGTTACCTTCACCTATTTTCTTCTAGAATCATTCATATGTGGAATCTAGGGCTTTCTTTAGTTATTCATGAAAGGATTTTTGGTATGGGAGCTAGATCTGAATTTGAAACTTGAGTCCTATGTCCATAAAGTTTCCAGCTCTTGTAAGGATGAGACTCACCCAAGGTGTAAAGCTCCATTAGAAGCTTAGATTGGTCATGTAGAGCCTTTAGGGCCTTGCATGTGCGTAAAGTTTGCAACTTTACGTGATAAACATGCCTTAGAAGCTTGGATCTGTAATCTGGAACCTTGGCTTGGCTTAAAAAGTGTCTGCATGGATGAAGGTCTGCAAGTACTCAACGAGTTGCGTAGTCAACTCGGCGAGTTATATGACGATGGTCATGAACTCGCCAAGTTGATGAAAAAACTTGACAAGTCCGTTGAAGATTGCCTTGAACTCGGCGAGTCGTTCGAAGACTCGGCGAGCCAGCTAGAGTTTCTCCCAAATTCTTGGACACGTATGAACTCGGCGAGTTAAAGGGGAACTCGACGAGCCAATCATGGATTTCACGACTTCTCGAGTTCAGGAAGGACTCGACGAGTCGGTGAACTACACTCAACGAGTCGAGTCTGATGGGTTTTATACATAAGAACTTTCCCTATGTGCACATACAACCCTATAGCTTGGATCTAGGTTTCACTAATTGAACATGCAACATATCCAAGACTTTCATGGCTAGATCTAATGTAAACTAACAATCAAAACATATGAAAACAGATCTAGTATAATACCTTGAGTTACTTTCTTGAAAACCTTCTTCTTCTTGGAGCTTAGAGTCACAAATGTCACTCCTCTAATGGCTTACAAACACCAACTAGCAAGAAGATGATTTGAGAGAGATGAGGAAGAGGGAAATCGGCTCTAGGGTTACTCCAATAGCAAGGTTGGCCGATTTCCTCAACCCTATGGGTCTATTTAAAATGTGAGCTCCTAGGGTTTCACCCTAAAACCCTAATTGGATAACTTAGCCACAAAGCAATCCAAATCCTCTTCTAGATAAGGCCTTGGACGATTTCTAGGTGATCCACATCCCTAACATCATCCAACCCATATCCATAATGGTTATCAGCCCAAAATACAACTTTCACACATTTGACAGTTTATGCCCCTTTATTCAATTAATCTCTTTAAGTCACCAAATTAATTCCTAATTAATTTATGACTTATATTAATCAAATAATATTATTATTCTTTCAACATATTATTCTTATAATACATTAATAATAATATCTCTTCTCTCTAAATCACCCTATCAGGATGCTATGGTGAAGGCAACCCAAAAGGACCATGCATAACCGGGTCAAGTACTTACCAAATATAGTTATAGCCTTAGACACTAATCCAACAGTCTCCCACTTGGATAAGTCTAGTAACTATAAACGCAAACACAATCCGATTAGCATTCGTAGCTCTCAAAGACGCTGTCAACTCTGATCTTATCAGTAACCTGTCCTTTAGATAAGGGATCGTACAGTCCTCCGTTTTGATATCGTGCAGACGATTTCATTAAACATTGTCATACTCATTGTCCAACAACTATTTTCTCGATCTCAGATTTATTTGACATAGAACTTAATTGAACACATCAATTCAGTCCTGACCGGGCCTGGCACATAAGTCTAATCAAATCATCGAGCGGCCGTGATATCGCTTTTACCCTCTTAGGATAAAAGTAACAGATAAACTTCGACTTATATGCATTTACTTATCGATTAACCAACTATACACAAAAATGCGTTTTATGACATCAATTTACTAATGCGGTTTCGCATTATCAATGTACAACCAATTAGTAAATAATAAACCATATATCTAGGTTTTAATACCATATGATATTATCATCTTGCGATCACTCTAAAGTGATTCCAACAAGCGCGGGTTTATTCCAATGCTCAAAACTTATTCATAAGCACTCATGAACGTTGCAGCAAACCTTTGCTATGTCTAATACCATTTAGACAATCTACACACCAATTCACGACAATCTTCATTCATACCTACTTCCAACATATGAACGATTGTAGACAGTTTGAATAATTCGATTATTCTTAATAAGCTCAATTATTCTGGAAGTCAAAACATGCAAAGTGAAACAATAGCTAAACAATTAACATAAGACAGTTACATTACTTATAAATAATATTTTTTTATTTAATCATCAAATGTCAATTACATTTATCTATTACACGTTTCTAATACTATCTAATCTAAACTAATATCATCCTTCAACTCAATACTCCTAGCATGCCGCAAGTGCTTAACGCTGCTCAGTCCCTTCGTAAGCGGATCTGCTGGGTCATTGATATGTGCATATTAGTTCATATTAAGTTTAGATTTTTATTCATTTATTAGCTAAATTATTGCATTTCATGGACAAAAGGTACTTAAAAGTGTTTGAATTATGTTTTCAGTCCAAAAATGAAGCTTGGAAGCAAAAGGAAGCAGGAGAAGCGGTTGAGAGTTCGAGAATGGAAGAAAGAAGAGAAACACTAAAAATAACACCTACTCGGCGAGTAGGGTCGACTACTCGGTGAGTCCAAGCGAAGATTCGAGAAGATAAAGACTCGGAGACCCAGAGACTTATCGCATACGGGGACTGAGAGATGGACTCGACGAGTCGGCACCTGACTCGATGAGTCGATTCGTATATATAAAGATAACTTCTCAGAACGATGGTGGAAAATTCTGGAACGATTCTGGAGAGTTTAGCTGCGATTAAGAAGTCAAAAAAATCCTAGAGGACGAAGATACAAGCTAGAATCCAATTTCGAAGGAAGAATTGAGGCAAATTTCATCATTCTACTTAATCTTTTGTTTTGTCATTATGGTTAAACAATTAGAATCTAGTTGTTTGCTGTTATTTACTTTAATCATGAGCTAAAGCTTTTAGACCTCTGTTTGGGGATACGAAATTGATACTATGGTTTGATTATTGCTAGGATTAATTCTAAATTGGTGATTTTTGTTATTTTAGCTTGCTAAAGAACCTTGTGTGTGAATGATAATTAATTTTCTGTTAATAGGAAGGTAATTAAATAGCATGAACATCTTTTGATTATCAACCTCATATGCTATGTGACCACTTTGTCATATGTCTAGGATTAATGAACATGAAACTAGAGTTAATAAGAAAATTGAGTAAATTCATGTGCAAGCTTGTGTGATGACCATCAAACAAGAAGTTAATTAAAAGACCAAATTAGTTAACTATTGCAAGTCTAAATTAACCCGAATAATTAATCTAGTGAATTCAATTAAATTAGACAACTGGCCACTGTTTAAGTTAGTTTATTTGCTAAGGATTAGTGTAGTGAACGCGAATCTAATCACTTGAATCGGTAACTAACAAAAGAATTAATCCATTGCACCATTACCTTGAAATCAACCATAGGTTCAATTGAGTTGAACTAAACAGAAGTTCCTTTCCATTATTGAATCTAGTCAATTTGTTGTTTTCATGTTTTTAGATTAAGTAATAGTTAGCAAGTTTCTAGTCTTGTAAAACTAGAGAAAACCCTACTTATTAATTAATTTAGATAAAATTAGTTTTTAGTTTTAATTTACCGTTCCTTGTGTTCGATACCCTACTTATTTAACTATACCATAATTGATAGGTCCACTGCCTTTGTGTGTTTATTTTATAATTAAAAGTAGGTTTAAAACTAAGTGAGTTTGCACACATCAGTTATGTTCTGATGATATCCTATTAACCATGAGGTGTCCTTCTTCTACTCGATGCCTAATAAAGTGATATTTTCTATCGATATGCCGAGATCTACCATGATCCCTCGGTTCCTTGGTCAAGGCAATCGCTCCTTCATTATCACAGAAAATTTCCATGGGCTCCTTTATGGCAGGCACAACTCCAAGATTGCCAATGAAGTTCTTCAACCATATTGCCTCCTTTGACGCTTCGCTCGCTGCAATGTACTCTAATTCGCACGTTGAATCAGCTACAGTTTCATGTTTGGAACTTTTCCAAGTTACTGCTCATCCATTAAGAGTAAAGACCCATCCCGACTGCGAACGGTAGTTGTCCCTGTCGGTTTGAAAACTGGCGTCACTATACCCTCGCACCTTCAAGTCATCACTCCCTCTGAGGACTAGAAACCATTCCTTGGTCCTCCGAAGGTACTTAAGGATGTTCTTGACTGCAATCCAATGCGCTATACCATGATTCCCTTGATATCTACTGACCATGCTCAAAGCAAAGGCCACATCAGGACGAGTATAAGTCATAGCATACATGATCGAGCCAACTGCGGAAGCGTAAGGTACTCGGCTCATCTCAGCTATCTCGGCTTCGGTACTCGGACTTTAAGTCTTACTCAACTTGGTATTACTTTGTATCGGTAGTTCTCCCTTCTTCGAGTTTTCCATACTAAAACGTTTTAGTACCTTATCTAAGTAAGTATTCTAACTAAGTCCTATTAGCCTCTTACTTCTTTCTGTCACTATCCTTATTCCCAAAATATAGGAAGCCTCTCCGAGGTCCTTCATAGCAAAGCACTTCCTGAGCTAGGACTTTACCTCCTGTAGAGACGGGATGTCGTTTCATATCAGCAGTATGTCATCGACATACAAAACGAGAAAGCTAACTATGCTCCCACTGGCTTTGACATAAACACATGATTCATCTTCGCTTCGAACTCTTTGACTTTCTCATCAAAGCAAAGATTCCATCTTCGAGATGCTTGCTTAAGTCCATAAATGGACTTCTCAAGCTAGCACACTCTATTTGGATGCTTCGGATTGACAAAACCCTCGGCTGAGCCATGTAAACATCCTCAGCCAACTTCCCATTAAGGAAAGCGGTGTTGACATCCATTTGCCATATCTCATAATCATGAAATGCAGCAATAGCTAGCATCACCCTAATAGGTTTTATCTTCGCAACTGGTGAGAAGATCTCATCATAGTCAACTCCGGGAGTTTGAGTAAAGCCCTTCGCAACCAATCGCGCCTTGTACGTGTGCACATTCCCATCCATGTCGGTCTTCTTCTTGAAGATCCATTTGCACCCAACCATCTTACGTCCGGGCACATTGTCAACCAAATTCCAAACTTGGTTGCTATACATGGACTGAATCTCGCTGTCCATTGCCTCTTTCCATTTTGCAGACTCTGGGCCTACCATGGCTTCCTTATAGCAATTAGGTTCGTCTAGATTTATTAGTGTACTATCACTGATATACGTGTCCCCTTCGGTAGTAATATGAAAACCATACAACTGGGGTTGAACTCTAACTCTTTCGGAACGTCTAAGAGGTAATGACTCGTCAATTGGTTCAATTGGAGTTTCCTCCTTGGGTTGAGTGCTAGCGGTAGAGGTTCCTTCATCATTTGACTCTTGGATCTCTTCAAGATCGATCTGCCTCCCACTGTCTCCTTGGCTTATGAGTTCTCTCTATCGGAAAACCCCTCTCCTTGCAACGAAGACAACATTGTCACTCGGTCTATAAAAGAGATATCCAAAGGATTTCTGCCGGTAGCCGATGAAAATACATCGCTCACTATGAGGTTCGAGCTTGTCTTGAGTTTCTCGTCTTACGAAAACTTCACAACCCCAAACCTTGATATGTGCTAACGAGGGAGCTTTCCATGTCCACATCTCGTGAGGTGTTTTGGCAACCTTCTTTGTAGGGACTCGGTTAAGGATATGGGCGGCAGTCTCTAAGGCATACCCCCAAAATGAGATAGGTAGTGAAGCAGGACTCATCATAGAACGAACCATGTCTAACAATGTTCGATTGCGCCCTTCTGCCACACCATTCAACTGCGGTGTCCTAGGTGGCCTCAATTGCGAAACTATTCCACATTCCTTAAGATAGTCGTGGAATTCAAGACTTAGGTACTCTCCTCCTCGATCGGATCGAAGCATCTTGATTTTCCTGCCCAATTGATTCTCCACTTCATTTTTTGAACTCTTTGAACTTTTTAAATGTTTCAGACTTGTGCTTGATTAAGTAAATATACCCATATCTACTATAATCATTGGTGAAAGTCACGTAGAAGCGGTTTCCATCCTTTGTGGTGGATCTAAAGGGCCCACATACATCAGTATGTATGAGATCCAATAAACCCTCACCCCTCTTATAAGTGCCAGTGAAGGGTGACTTGGTCATCTTTCCAAGTAAACATGATTTACATGTGTCATCTTCCCTAAGGTCGAATGACTCCAACACTTCATCCTTTTGGAGTTGGGCTATGCGTTTCTTGTTGACATGTCCAAGACGACAATGCCACAAAGATGCTTTATCCATACTATTGGAAGAATCTATACACAACACATCATTTCCTAGGTTATCTACAACCATAATAGTTTCATAAATTCCATTACAAGGCATTGCTTCAAAGTATAAAACACCATTTAGATAAGCATAAATAGAACCATTCATATTATTAAACTAATATCTAAATCCTTTTCTAAACAAACCATGAAATGAAATGATGTTTCTTGCCATATCTGGCGAGTAGCAACTATTATTTAAATCTAGACTTAATCAATTACTAAGAACTTAAGAATACACTCCAATCTTGGTGACAGGCGATGATCTTCTGTTTCCCATGATTAGATTTATTCTTCCTTGTTCCACATCTCTATCTCTTCTTAGTCCCTGCAAATCAGAACAAATGTGGTAACCACATCCTGTATCAAGAACCCAAGAAATAGTGTGAGATGAATTACTAGATTTAATTGTGTATATACCTGCAAAAGATGGCTTGATCTTTCCATCCTTGATGGCTTGCAGATATTCCGGGCAGCTTCTCTTCCAATGCCCTATTTTGTGGCAATGATGGCACTCTGCTTCCTTCGGATTAGGGTTGGACTTAGCAGGATCAACTTTGGTCCCACTAGAAGAGGAACCATCTTGGGACTTTCCCTTGCGGTGGCTCTTTGACGGAGCCTTCCTCTTCTTGCCCCTTCCCTGCCCTATAGCCAAAACAGGAGCAGCGGTTGGTGCGGGAGTTGGTGCAACAGACTTATCCTTTAGGTTGCTCTCAGCAGTCCTTAGGAGTCCTTGGAGTTTTCTTAGGGTGACCTCTTCCTTGTTCATGTGGTAGGTCATCCTAAATTGGTTGTAGCATGAAGGCAAGGAATAAAGAAGAATGTCGATGACCAAATCCTCCCCAAAGTTAACATTTAACTTGCGAAGATGATCAACATATCGTTGCATCTTTTGCAAGTGCACAGTCAATGATTCTCCATTTCCCATCTTAGCGGTGATCATGTTGGTGATGATCTTGTAGCGCTCTTGCCTCGCGCTTTGGTGGTACCTCTCCATCAAGTCTTGATGCATTTCATACGGATACATGTCCTCATAGGACTTTTGGAATTCTTGGTTCATAGTGGCTATCATGATGCAATGAACTTTCGTTGCATCACGTTCGTGTGTCTCAAAGACAGCCATCTCCTCGGGAGTAGCAATTTACGGCTTGACCTTCTCGAGCTTTTCGTCGAGGACATACTCTTTGTCCTCGTAGCGTGCAATGGTGCAAATGTATCTTATCTATTCACTAAAGTTCGTACCATCAAAGGTCACCTTTTGGCAAAGAATCATTAACGTGAATGAGTTAGCAGCAGCGTTGTTTGCGTTTGACATCTACAAATAGAAAGGACAAAGTTTGATTAGAATTTGAATCCCTAATTAAACACCAAAAATGAAAAATTAGGGCTAGGACCCAAAAACATTATTTACATATTAGAAAAGGGATGCCGTAATCCAATCATGAAAATAATTTGGAAGTAAGTGAATGATGATTCACTAATTCTTCACCATGAAAACATAACCTTAAGTTTTATTGATAATTCCTAGATTTTAGAGATTCATTGAACTCTTCAATGGCATGTTTAAATCTCGATATGCCCCTCTAGTTTGTGACTGGGATACCGAGGATCACAAAGCGGGTGTGAATTACCGTGCAAATCTACATGGTGCCTTCATTGTTGCAATCATCTATTCGATGTGCCGGTAAACCACACACGCTCCATCGAACTATGATAAACAATGAATCACCCTTTGCCACCTTTGCTTAGAACCAATTAGTGTGTCGGTAAACCACACACGCTCCACTAACTTCTTAGCAAGGGTGCAACGTGCAATTTCATGGGATTGCATCAATTCACTTTTCCTAAAGTAACTAAGATTGGGAATTTTATAAAATAGTTTAGTTACTTTATAGATTCATTATACTTATTAATGGGGAGAGAGAGTTGCCCTATCCTACCCGTTCGGCTAACGACCCTCCACCGGTCAAGCAAGCGGTGGGTGTGAGTGTACACCCATTAAGTGCCATTTTAAACTTGTAAAACTCTAGGGGTTGAAATTTAAATTCTTCTAAATTAAACTATTAATCACAAAATTCAAATTTCAAAACTTCGGGATAAAATTGAACTTTTCAAAACAATACGGATCAAATAACAAATAATTCAAATTAAACAATTAATTTCATAATTATCTATATTTGACCTAATAAAATTTTAGTCATTAGATAATTACCAAATAATCTTAAATAGTCCAATATTTATCATATAAATAATCAATATTTTAAAGATTTGAAATTATCTATATTTATGTCAAGGATAATCATTAAATTAAGTTAAAATTCAGATTTTTACATAATAAAACGATTTAGGTATCAATCCAAGACAAAACAGCAACAAAATCCCGAATTATCCTCTGTCTGACGCTCGGACTCGCCTAGTGAAGCTTTGGACTCGCCGAGTAGGGCCAACTCGCCGAGTCCAAACACTGACTCGCCGAGTTGGGTTGACAGAGGGCAAGAAAAACGATTTTCAGCAAGCAAAACAGTTAAGCATCATATTCAATTGAAACCAATCATGGCTCTGATACCACTGATGGGTTTTGGACATAAGAACTTTTCTTATGTGCACATACAACCCTATAGCTTGGATGTAGGTTTCACTAATTGAACATGCAATATATCCAAGACTTTCATGGCTAGATCTAATGTAAACTAACAATCAAAACATATGAAAACAGATCTTGTATAATACCTTGAGTTACTTGCTTGAAAACCTTCTTCTTCTTGGAGCTTAGAGTCACAAATGTCACTCCTCTAATGGCTTACAAACACCAACTAGCAAGAAGATGATTTGAGAGAGATGAGGAAGAGGTAAATTGGCTCTAGGGTTACTCCAATAGCAAGCTTGGCCGATTTCCTCAACCCTATGGGTCTATTTATACTGTGAGCTCTTAGGGTTTCACCCTAAAACCCTAATTGGATAACTTAGCCACAAAGCAATCCAAATCCTCTTCTAGATAAGGCCTTGGACGATTTCTAGGTGATCCACATCCCTAAAATCTTCCAACCCATATCAATAAGGGTTATCAGCTCAAAATAAAACTTTCACACATTTGATAGCTTATGCCCCTTTATTCAATTAATCTCTTTAAGTCACCAAATTAATTCCTAATTAATTTATGACTTATATTAATCAAATAATATTATTATTCTTTTAACATATTATTCTTATAATACATTAATAATCATATCTCTTCTCTCTAAATCACCTTATCAGGATGCTATGGTGAAGGAAACTCAAAAGGACCATGCATAACCGGGTCAAGTACTTACCAAATATAGTTACAGCCTTAGACACTAATCCAATATAGTCAACATGGTATGTTGACTTTAACTGTGGACTTTGACTTTGACCAAGAGCTGGCCAGTTGACTTCTGTGGGTATTCTGGTAATTTGGAGATTTATGAAAAAAGGTTTTATGGTAACTATAGGTGGTGGAGTTCATGTTGGCAATCCGGAGGTTGAGCTTTCTAGTTTTAAACGTCAGTAGCGAGTTGATTTTTCCTCACTATACTCAAGGGTATAAGGCACCAAGGCCGGCTCTTTGATTGTTATATGGTTATGTTATGCTAGTATGATTTGTTAGATTGGTATCCTAGAGGGTAGGATAATATTGTATGAAGTGTGGTATGATCCGTTAGATCAAGTATTGTCTATAGAATGTATGTAATTACCTGTTATATGTGCATGTGTGTGTTTAGCGGTTAAGGCTTATCTGCTCTGTGCCAAGGCCAATAGACATGGGCATTCCAACTTGTAGGTTGTGGGCCGTGAGCATTCCATCCCGAGGATGATCGGACTCACAATGTGTGGGCATTCCAACCTTTTGGTTGTGGGCCTGGGGTATTCCATCCCGAGGATGATTGGACCCATAGTGCATTGGCATTCCAACCGGATGGTTGAGGGCCTGGGGTATTCCAACCCAATAGTTGACCGGACCCATAGTATGTTGTTTATGATTACATGTGTATGGATGCGGGTATGGGTATTTTTTTTTGGGCGGGGGGGGGGGGGGGGGGGGGGGACTCACTAAGCTCTCGGGCTTACAATTTCAAGTTTATTGTTTCAGGTACATCAGGGGATCACGGTAAGGCGAAGGCGTGATTGTACAGCTCCTCATGTATTCTCTATGTTTGTAACATCCTAAAATCCAGGTAAAGCTATTATATCCTCCCGTTTTGTTAAGTTGTCAAAAGTGGTCCCTTGAAACAGTTCTTGTAGCAAAAGAGTACGTTGGGCGTACTAGGGAGTACGCTGCGCGTACTCATGCGCTTACTTTGGACGTAGACTCGCTTGGGTACGCTGGTCGTACCCAGGGTTACGCTGGGCGTAGTGGGTCCGGACGCAAACCCTAATATTGGACTTGTGCACTATATAATGGATGCTAAGGCTCATTTCTCAACCTCCATATCAGTGAGTGAAACGCTAAAGGAGCCTCCCAATCGTCCTTAGCTTAAGAGTAAGTGTTTTGGAGCTAAAAGTGCCTTGGTGTGTTAGTGAAGAAGAAGGAGAGGAGCTTGTGGAGGCTGGAGCTTGAAGTGCAAGTTTGGATCTGAGATCTACAGAGGAAGGAGCTGCATTTGGAGGTATAAAGTTCAAAACTTTACTCCTTATTTGGTTAGATGATTTCATGGACCATTTTAGGGTTAAAAGTCCCAAAGGTGGAGACTTTATGAGTGTAATGTGCTCCATGGACCTAGATCTGTCCCATTTCAGTGGTAGTTGTGTTATAAATCCATAAAGTTTCAATCTTGGTCGTGGATATGAGGTCAAGCTTGAGTATTGAACTTTCTAGTGTTAGGAAGTGGAGTATTATGGGTGTTAGTGACTTGTCCAGCCATGAAAAGGCTTAAAGTCACCGACTTTATGGATTAAGAGGGTTATAAATGGTCAGATCTAGAAGTTGGACGTGGGTCTTAACTGATTAAGACCCCAAAATGCTTAGAGTTTGAAACTATGAGTTACGCTGGGCGTAATCCCAGTACACGCGGCGTAAGGGGTCGTGCACCCCGTTTTCTGAGAAGCCACCTGGTACGCCCAGCGTAACCCGAGAAGTTGACTTTTTTGACTTTTAGGGTTTGGTCAACTTTAGGGTCTTTGAGCTATGAGAGGGGTAAAATGGTCTTTTACCCTTCTGTGAGTACTAAGAGAGGGAATAGCCTATCCTTAAGGGATGTATGGATTTAGAGTGTTTATTTCATATGAATAGGCGGAGGCTAGATCGCATTTTAGAGAGTTCGAGATTTTACCGAGTTACCCGAGGTGAGCCTTCTCACTATACTTTACCTAGAGTGGTAATTAGAGTTATGTGACAGAGTATTTTGTATGCTTTTGCATGATGTGATTTCTATGTGATTTATGCTATGTATGAGCCAGAGTTTTCAGAGTTAGGACCGTAAGGTCCACAGAGTTAAGGCCAGAGGGCCCACAGAGTTAGGGCTAGAGGGCCCACAGAGTTATGGGACTGGAGGGTCCCACTAAGACACTTTGACCAGAAGGTCAAACAGAGTTATAGCCTCGAGTGGCTAATATGTATTGTGTGTGGTATTTTGGAGAACTCACTATGCATTTATGCTTACAGTGTTGTGTTATGTGTTTAAGGTACCAGTGACGATCGCAGGAAGGTGCCGGCTTGATCAGTACACACATGAGGAGTTTTTTTATATTATGATCTTGGGATTTGATGTTATGATTTTACTATGTGATACAGTGATGTTTTATAACAACTATGAATGAAAATGTGTTTTTAAAATGTGAAAATCTATTTGAAAATTTGGGTGTTACAAGTTGGTATCAGAGCCTTGGTTTGAGGGATTCGGGTGTACCTTCGGGTGTATCTGAACTCAAACTGAGGATTTGAGGGATTTTCAAAATTTTTCTCAGGAGTAAAAAGTTTTCGAAGGAGCAGAGCAGAGTAGTGTGTACGATCAGCCAGCGCCCGAACGGTGATTTCCCAAAATACCCTTATGTTGTGAGTTATGAGATATGTTATGATATGATACGTATGTTAGAGTAGGCTAGGTATTCTTATCAGGACTAGAGTGGTCTGATCTGTGATACCTTAGCCTAGGGATTTTGCTGATAGGAGATGCTTGGGAGTGAATAGATAGCAGCGAGGAGCTTATGAGAGATCTGCTTGAGAGTAGACTATGCATAAAGAGAGAGTAGAGTACTTGGGATTTGGGATCCTAGGAGAATGACTTGTGGTGAATATTGATGCGGTGTGGGCGGTAGTATTGGGCCCGTACTACCAAAGGCACTGAATCAGTGCGCAACCCAAGTAAGAATCCTTAGGGTACCAGGGATTAAGTAGGATTGGGATATCGAGTGTGTGTACACTCGAGCGAGTCTCTGATATCTTGTTTTGTATTTCAGAGAGACATCATGGTGGGGACACGCCACAGGCCAGGGACTAGTGAGGGGGATGTGAGTGATGAGGAGCTCCGCCAGATGATTCATGATGAGGTGGCTTCTGCCATCCGCGCTGAGATTCCAGAGATGTTCGGGTCTATCAAGACCACCCTGATCGAGACTTTTGATGAGCATTATGCTTCTCTTACTGATGTTGTTGTTGCTGCAGCCACTGCAGCCGTTGCTGCTGCCAGGCCGCAGGAGGGGTGATGTGTTGCTGTACCGGGAGTTCAGCAACACGAAGCAACCAGAGTTTGATGGGACTCAGGATCTGATAGTTGCGATGAGGTGGATCTCTGACATTGAGAGGTGCTTCTACACATGTTCATGTCCGGAGCATCTGAGAGTTTGGTTCGCGCTGAACCAGGTTCGCTTAGGGGCGAAGGATTGGTGCAAGTTTATGACAGCGCACTATTCTGTTGCAGAGCTTGCTGCGGTAACCTGAGAGAGGTTCACAGCTATGTTTTGTGATGACTATGTTCCCCCGGTGGAAAGGGAGCGTTTGGCCCAGGAGTTCTTGACCCTCAAGCAGGGTATTGAGTCTGTTACTGTGATCACCAGGATGTTTCATGAGAGGGCGATGTTCTGCCCTGAGCACGAGTCTTTTGAGCAGGCACGTATGAGCCGGTATTTGAGCATTTTGAGGAGAGACATCTACAAGTTTGTGGCGAACTCGACATACCGAAAATTTTTCCAAGCCTCAGGCAAATGCCCGGAAGAGGGAGATTGAGTTAGAGACTCAGGCCAGGGAGGAGGCGGAGTCTTATGTGACAACCCGAAACTTTGTCCGTTTCTGTCACGCAATTTCCGTTAATAAAGTTTCGAATTCATTAATTTTTCCGTCAAAATTTTTGGTTTAATAAAATAATCTAGTTATATTTAATTAAACTATTAACGAGTCGGAACCAAAAATTGCGCGGAAACCTGAATATCTCGAGAAATCAAACATTTTTGGTCTAAATGGGATTACGACCGTAAACGTGTTACGACCGTAAACTAGTTCACGACTGTGAACCCTGTTTACGGTCACTGACGAGTGGACCCCATTTTTCACCCTATAAATACGATACCCCCACTCTCCTTAGAACATTTTCTGGCCACATTCTCTCCTCTTCTCTCTCTAAATTCTTCAACTGTAAACTCTCAAAAACGCTTTTAGACTCCGGGAAACGTCGAAGAACACCTTTTGGAGCACTTCGGAGCGTCTGGAATCACTTCTCGCATCGAAATCAGTATTCAAAACCTCGTTTTCCAAGTTTACGGTCTGAGCTTCAAAGATCCTAAACTCAGTTCTTGAGTTTACGACCGTAAACTTAGCCACCTACTGAAACCGTAAACTCATTTCAGAAACCATAAACCCATCTTCAGAGACCATAAACTCGAGTTCTAAGGCTGAAAACCCATTTCTTCGATTCAAGCAAGTCTTGGTAACATTCCTCAACCGAATTAGTGTTCTTATGAAACTTTATTTATCGAAATCGCTAATTTAGATACATATACCTATTTATTTGATAATAGGATTTCGTTAAGTGTCACGTGCAACAACTCGAGAACCTTGTTTTCAGTCAACAACACCACGAATCAACGGTGAGTTCATACCCCTACGTTTTCCAAGTTATTTTTTTTGTTTTAAGGGGGGGGGGGGGAATACAAGCAAAAGTGCAAGGAAACTTGTGCTCAAAATATATTATTTTGTTTAAGATAACCATATTTCAACATGCTTTTGGCACAAAAAACAAATTTACCAAACGATTAAGAAATCAACTCGTAGAAACAGTTTTTCAAAACTAGAACAAGGAACTTGTGAAGCATATAGTAAAATGTATTATTTTATAAAGATTCATGCAAATCATAAACATGATTTTCGATGTTATTACGTGTAAATTTGTTAGGCTATGTTTGAGACACGTCCTTGGTAACACTCACCACATTAAACAGAGTGGAGGACTAGCCCTCGTGACCAGAATCTCTTGTAGGAAGAGTGTGACTATTGTGTATAGATCTATACGGGACTGACAATCCCGCACCTCACTGCTAGCTACAGTTGGACCGGCAGGTCTGCGGGTGACAAAGTCATTAAGGATATCGGCCGTTGCGGGCCGTGTCCAGTCGGTTATGGTTATGAAACTCACAACCTTACTTTGTAATAATGAATCAAATGAACTAACCTCAAAGTAACAATCGTTAGATTACAAGAGGGTATTAATAATACCTTCAGGACTTAGTTCATCACAATTTCTTTTATATAGCTTTTAAGACTAATATATCTCTGGGTGTAACTAGGGTCTTTAAAAGAAAACTGCTTTTATATATATATATATATATATATATATATATATATATATATATATATATACACATGAGTATGTTAGATACTTGCAAACCTCAGTTTCAAATGGATAATCAACCAACCACCTTTAGGGAAAAATATAGGATTTTCCCAGGATAAACCGGCTATTCAAAACGGATTGTTTTTCAACCAACGAATATTTATATTCATCCCATGACACATTGGATTGTAAACGTTCTGTACGAACCTGGAAGTCATGGAATGAATGGGTTTTCAAACGCATTTTTCGTAAGAAAATATAGGATTTTCTTGAGGAACACTTTTCAAAAAGGATTCAAAGAACACTTTTCCATCAAAACTAAAGTCTTATGAACTCACCAGCTTTATGCTGATTTTCAAACTGCTTTTATTCTCAGGAGATTAGTAGACAGGTACTTCCAGGAGTTCGGAGAAGTCGAAGCGTTAGTGTCGTGAATTTCTATTTTACCTTTGATAAGAACAAAACTATGTATTAAACAATGTAAACCTTTTTCACACATGTTTTCAATGTTTGGTTGTGTTTACTCTGCTTGCTGTTATTCATTGGTTGTGATGCTATACATGACGTCACCTCCGCCCCGGAACGTTTCCACCATCGGTTTCGGAGTGTGACAGATTGGTATCAAAGCCCTTGTTTAAAGCGAACTAAGTATACCGAACCTTACATGGTATACAACTATAAATATTAAGGGGCCTAAGTTATCTAAACTAAAAAGTATACTTTCAAAAATACAAGTATTTTTATAAAAGTATATAAGTATACCCGATTATCAGAATCTGTGTCGTGAGTAGAACAGAACAAAAGTATTTGGATGTTGGACACTGCGGTTAAACCTGGGCAGTTATGTAATCATGTCTAGGGTCAATATAGCCTGATCAACTATATTCATTCGAGACATGACCAACATGTGCTCGGGAGTAACTATGGCATTGCAACAAGTCTAAAGCTTACCTAGATACCAGAAGAATTCTAGAACCAAGCATAAGGATTAAAATAATGTTGGAGTATTTTCGGGTGCTATAACGACCGAACTAGAGATTGACCCAGGAGAATCAATCATGTAACTATAATACATTAGAAGTATTATAGATTCGATGCCTATTAACTATTCCTTTACCCTCGCCTCGCGTAGATAGCATGGCTGGATTCCATCTTCCTGGCGACTCGTACTTTCCTAACCAAGGAGATGATAGATGGATCGAACCACAACCAGAAGGAAACCATGAAATCCCTTTTGATGTTGGCATTGTCGAACCATTTCCTGAAGAGACTGACTCAGAACCAGAAGTTGAGAACTTACCCCCAGTGACCCTAATACCAAATCCCAACCCTTATCTTGTACTCGAAGGCCCAATGCCCATGTGGGTCAGAAGCCTAGATAGGTGGAGTCACAAACAAGGCCAACCCCGCCCGTATAATGGGGATCGCCGCTTCTATAATGTGGACGGAGGAGGCTCCGCAGATAGAGCCCTTCCAATCATAGTCTGCCGAGTAGCCCGGAATGTCGAGATGAACGTGGCGGCCATCCAACGAACTGTGGAACTCGAGGCAGACTCGGATGCCAACACAAACCATATTCGCAGTCTCGAGGTTGCTTATGGGAGAATTTTGAGAGACAACGAAGCCCAGCAGCGAGAACTAGCTGCAACTCGAACTGAAGTCATGGAGATCTGAGCACGCCAATCAGTATACGAGAGTCGCCTGCTTGAAATGGAGCGCCAGTTGACTAACCTAAGGTTCCGCCCGAGAAGTGCCCGTCGCCAGTAGGAAATATTCTACTTGTTTTTCCTTTTGGTCTAAAGAATAGCTTCCCTATTTATGCTCCAAGTAACTCCTTTTTCTGTAGATATTCTTTCCTTGCCAATGCCGATTTGCTAGTTCTTTATGTTGTCAAAATGTTCCTCTGTTGGTTTGTGGTAGACCTACTCCTAGATCAAATTCATCAAACTATGTGTAATCTTGATATCGATAATGGTGGCAACTATCATATTTCAGTTAAAGATTTTCATTGTTAAAAGTGTACCTTAGATCGATAGCATGAAAAGTAAGCAATTTTATCAAAGTCCCATCACTGTTTTATCCTCAAAACATGAATCATAAGATGTACTTAGATGATTATTCCTTTCCCCATCAATTTCATGACAGCTTCGATATCCTAATTGGCACGAAATGGTTAAACTTCAAATCATGTTGATATCCCTTACTTCGGGGAAAGCGATTCGTCCCTTCAACGAAATCCTCACTGGTCTTAGTGATAAGATTTTTCGAACCTTCGTATCATTTCCTGCGTGAAGTCTAGGAGCATCTGCGGAAGGAATGCTATGCAAATGAGACCCAAGAAGTTAAAGACCTCGAGTGCATCTTCGAAGTCTGCAATTTTCCCGATGTCTTCCCCAAAGACATTCCAGGGATTTATTCTGAGTGCCAAGTTGAATCCTGTATCGACTTGATCCTCGGAACTACGCTTATAGCCAAATCTCCATATCGTCAAAAGCCAACAAAAATGTGAGAGTTACTCAGCTAGTCCGATGAGCTGAGCAACCAGGAGCTCGTAAACTTATTATATGCGAACTTTGTGTGTTCAAATCTTTTCTATCAGAGCTAAGACCAAATCATGGGGATGTGGGTCGAATCACTGAGAGTCTGATAGCTTAACTGGAAATCTCAACGCATAGATGAACATTTAGGATATATCCGGGGGCAACCATTGTTTCTCACAATCTTTTTTCCTTGATATGTAGCAGATCATGCCTCCGAAGAAACGTAACCAACCCACCAGTAAGACACCAATCCTCCAGATGGACCCAACTATGTTCCAAGCTACCGTCACAATAGTTGTAGCAGCTGCCCTAGCTGTTCTTAATGCTAACAACACAAATGTGGGTGGAAGTGTGAATGGCAATCCGAATCTTGGTGTTAACCAGTCTCAACAACAAGTGCCTACTAGAAAGGACACACCTAATTTCCCACCTAATTTCCCACCTAACATCCTAAAACGAAAGTTAAACGGGAGTTGTTCAACCCAAAGATCTACTGAGAGGCAACGAATTGGGACAATCAGTACCCCAGTCAGCTCTGTTGTTCCCACACCAACCATACCCTACTGTGGAAATCTCCCGCACTGCAACAAATGCAACTACCATCATCATGGGGCCTACCGAATGCTGCATTGCACCAGATGCAATAGGAAGGGACACACCTCCCGCGGTTGTAGAACCCTAGTCAAGTTCATCACTCCGACTACCAATGCTGGGATAAGTCCAACCTGTTACCTCTGTGGAAGTTTAGGACATTTCAAAAGAGATTGCCCAACAGAAAAGAACAATGGGGAAACAGGAGGAGTCTGACCTCAGAGAATGAGGAAGCATCAACGAACCGTGCTATGTTTTGGTACATTTTCGAAAACCCTTATAATTGTTCATAATTGTGATTAATTTCTCGTCCAAATTCAATTGCGACATTCCTATAAGATTTAAAAGCCCTAATGAACAAATTATGATAACTTAGTGAATACGCTAGGTCCAGTTGTAATTATACACGGTTTGTGTACACCAAACAATCATAGGGATATCTAGTAAGAACCATTTCATGAAAGTTCATAGATTCAAGACATCAAAACCCTCGTGTTAGTAGTACTTGCTAATTTCGAATTAAACACAAAAAACACCAGAGACATGCAACCGGAGGCATCAATGTGCTAACGAAACGATTTTTCCAAACGAACTTAACACGCGATCCTACGAAGTCGTCCAGTTTAGTCTGATCGAGTCTATGTCATACTAAACCCTTTAGTCTTAAAATCGTTCGATCACAAAACTCCCGTAGCTTGTAACGGCAAATTAGATGCGAACCTCGAAAATTCATCCCTCTTCGAAGCCCTCTATGGTCGTAAGTACAAATCCCATCTGTGTTGGGCTGAGGTAGGTGACACGCAACTAGTCAAGAGTCAAGTCCCCAACAGCACTTTCGCAAGTCTTGAAATCATCCGAAAGACGATTGAGAGGATCGTGCAAAAGGGGCTATGCCGATGAGAGACAAAAACCATTGGAGATCCAAATGGGTGGACGCGTCTCTTGCGGGTCTCACCCTGGAAAGGCCTGATACGCTTTGGAATGCGTGGAAAGCAAAAATCAAGACACGTTGGACTGTCCAAGATCCTTGCTAGGAACGGTCCCGTAAGCATACAAATGCCTGTTACCCCGAGAACTCAACAAAGTCCATCCTTTCTTTCTTGTGTCGAACCAAAAAGAGTGTTTGTCCGATGAGACACCTGCGAATTCCCCTCGAAAAACACAAGTTAGCCGAGTGTCTACACTTTGTGTGAGAATCATCTGAACTCACGGATCGAGAAGTCAAATGAATGAAATAACGCCGCATCCCGATAGTGAAGGTTCGCTGGAATGTTAAACAGGAACTTGGATTCACTTGGGAGCAACAAGATCAGCTGAAACAGAAGTATCCGCATCTCTTTCCAAATCCATGATTTGTGTTCCATGTTCGAATTTCGGGACGAAATTCCCTCTAACGGGGGGATGATGTGACAACCCGAAACATTGTCCGTTTCTGTCACACAATTTCCGTTAATAAAGTTTCGAATTCATTAATTTTTCTGTTAAAAATTTTGGTTTAATAAAATAATCTAGTTATATTTAATTAAACTATTAACGAGTTGGAACCAAAAATTGCACGGAAACCTGAATATCTCGAGAAATCAAACATTTTTGGTCTAAATGGGATTACGACAGTAAACGTGTTTACGGCCATAAACTAGTTTACGACCGTAAACCCTGTTTACGGTCAGTGACGAGTGGACCCTATTTTTCACCCTATAAATACGATACCCCCACTCTCCTTAGAACATTTTCTGGCCACATTCTCTCCTTTTCTCTCTCTAAGTTCTTCAACCGTAAACTATCAAAAATTCTTTTAGACTCCAGGAAACGTCGAAGAACACCTTTTGGAGCACTTCGGAGCGTCTGGAATCACTTCTCACATCGAAATCAGCATTCAAAACCTCGTTTTCCGAGTTTATGGTCCGAGCTTCAAAGACCGTAAACTCAGTTCTTGAGTTTACGGCCGTAAACTCCGCCACCTGCTGAAACCGTAAACTCATTTCAGAAACCGCAAACCCATCTTCAGAGACCATAAACTCGAGTTCTAAGGCTGAAAACCCATTTCTTCAATTCAAGCAAGTCTCGGTAACATTCCTCAACCGAATTCAAGTGTTCTTATGACACTTTATTTATCGAAATCGCTAATTTAGATGCATATACGTATTTATTTGATAATAGGATTTCGTTAAGTGTCACGTGCAACAACTCGGGAACCTTCTTTTCAGTCAACAACACCACGAATCAACGGTGAGTTCATACCCTTACGTTTTCCAAGTTATTTTTATGTTTTAAAGGGGGAATACAAGCAAAAGTGCAAGGAAACTTGTGCCCAAAATATATTATTTTGTTTAAGATAACCATATTTCAATATGCTTTTGGCACGAAAATATTTTTTACCAAACGATTAAGAAATCAACTCGTAGAAACAGTTTTTCAAAACTAGAACAAGGAACTCGTGAAGCATATAGTAAAATGTATTATTTTATAAAGGATTCATGCAAATCATAAACAGGGTTTACGATGTTATTACGTGTAAATTTGTTAGGCTATGTTTGAGACACATCGTTGGTAACACTCACCACATTAAACAGAGTGGAGGACTAGCCCTCGTGACCAGAATCTCTTGTAGGGAGAGCGTGACTGTTGTGTATAGATCTATACGGGACTGACAGTCTCGCACCTCACTGCTAGCTACAGTTGGACCGGCAGGTCTGCGGGTGACAAAGTCATTAAGGATATCGGCCGTTGCGGGCCGTGTCTAGTCAGTTATGGTTACGAAACTCACAACCTAGATAACAGGAATTTACTTTCTAATAATGAATCAAAGGGACTAACCTCAAAGTAACAATCGTTAGATTACGGGAGGGTATTAATAATACCTTCAGGACTTAGTTCATCACAGTTTCTTTTATATAGCTTTTTAGACTAATATATCTCTGGGTGTAACCAGGGTCTTTAAAAGAAAACTACTTTTATATATATACATGACTATGGTAGATACTTGCAAATCTCAGTTTAAAACGGATAATCAACCAACCACCTTTAGGGAAAAATATAGGATTTTCCCAGGATAAACCGGCTATTCAAAACAGTTTGTTTTTCAACCAACGGGTATTCATATTCATCCCACGACACATTGGATTGTACACGTTCTGTACGAACCTGGAAGTCATGGAATGAATGGGTTTTCAAATGCACTTTTCATAAGAAAATATAGGATTTTCTTGACGAACACTTTTCAAAAAGGATTCAAAGAACACTTTTCCACCAAAACTAAATGCTTATGAACTCACCAGCTTTATGCTGACTTTCAAACTGCTTGTATTCTCAGGAAATTAGTAGACAGGTACTTCCAGGAGTTTGGAGAAGTCGAAGCGTTAGTGTCGTGAATTTCTATTTTACCTTTGATAAGAACAAAACTATGTATTAAACAATGTAAACCTTTTTCACACATGTTTTCAATGTTTGGTTGTGTTTACTATGCTTGCTATTATTCATTGGTTGTGATACTATACATGACGTCACCTCCGCCCCGGAACATTTCCTCCATCGGTTTCGGGGTGTGACATCGTAGGGGAGGGATCAGCGACCGGCACAGTGCCAGCCAGCTGCCAAGCGGGCTAAGCCCGCCGATTCGAGATCTGGGAACCAGAAGGGCCGCACTTGTGGCAAGTGCGGCAAGAGTCATGAGGGGGTGTGCAGAGCAGGGTCTTGCTACAAGTGTGGCAAGTAGAGGCATATGGCCAAGGATTGCCCGAAGGGGTTTACAGTTTGTTTTCACTGCAACCAGACTAGACACCGGAAGGCCGAGTGTCCGCAGTTGCAAGGGTCAGATCAGGGAGCTTCTCAGGGGTATGTCCCTGCTACTGTTCGAGCTACAGAGAGTCGGCCGGTGAAGGCCGAGGCGCCGAAGGCTCACGGGAGATCCTTTCGTTTGATAGCGGAGGAGGTCTGCGCAGCACTCGATGTTGTGGCTGGTATGTATTCTTTCATATGTTTATTCTGGGTTTGTGGTGTTATGCTTATATTGTGATATGCGTAGGTACATTTCTTGTGTGTTATGTGCCTGCTTTGGTGTTATTTGACTCGGGTGTGAGTCGGTCTTTTGTGTCGTTAGCCTTTAGTAAGCACATCAGTATTCGTCGTGAGGCGTTGAGTCGACCTTTGCGAGTTTCCATAGTTAACGAGAGAGCAGTGTATGCCACTGATGTGATTCGAGGATGTGTACTCGAGATTTTCGGCATTGAGTTTCCGATTGATTTGGTCCCGATTGCTATGGGAGATGTTTGTGTCATCATGGGCATGGACTGGTTGAGTAGGTTTGGAGCGGTTATCGACTGCGAGCGACAGCTGGTGACCATATGAGACCCTAGTGGGGGAGTTCTTACAGTTTACGGCGAGGGTATTCGTTCTGGGTCGGCATTTTGTTCAGCCGCAAGAGCGAGGCAGAGTCTACAGCAGGGTTGTGGTGGGTTTGTGGCTTATGTGGGGGACACAAGGATAGGTGCAGAGAGACCGAGGTCGGTTGATGAGGTCCCGATAGTGTGTGAGTTCCCGGATGTGTTCCCTGAGGAGTTGTCGGGTGTGCCTCCTGAGAGGCAGGTGGAGTTCCGTATCGATTTGGTTCCGGGGGCAGCGCCTATCGCCAAGGCGTCCTATCGCCTTGCACCTTTAGAGATGCAGGAGTTATCCTCGTAGCTTCAGGAGCTATTGGGGAAGGGGATTATTCGGCCAAGTAGCTCGCCGTGGGGAGCGTCGATCCTTTTTGTCAAGAAAAAGGATGGTTCACACTGGATGTGCATTTATTACCGGGAGCTGAACGAGATGACGGTCAAGAACCGTTACCCCTTACCGAGGATTGACGATTTGTGCGATCAGTTGCTGGGAGCGTCTTGGTTTTCCAAGTTTGATTTGAGGTCTAGATATCATCAGATGAGGGTGCGTGATGAGGTTATCCAGAAGACAGCGTTTAGGACTTGTTATGGGCATTACAAGTTCGTGGTGATGCCTTTCGGGCTCACCAATGCACTGACAGTATTCATGGATCTCATGAACAGGGTGCGCAGGCCGATGTTGGATCGTTCGGTGATCGTCTTCATTGACGATATATTGGTGTATTCGAGGTCTAGAGAGCAGCATGTGGAGCATTTGAGGGACATCCTTGGAGTTCTGAGATCGGAGAGGTTATATGCCAAATTCTCCAAGTGTGATTTCTGGTTACGGGAGGTGCAGTTTCTAGGGCACCTCGTCAACCAGAATGGGATATTGGTCGATCCGGACAAGATTGAGGCGGTGATGAGTTGGGAGGTGCCGATATCCCCTTCGGAGACCAGGAGTTTCCTAGGGTTGGCCGGATATTATCGGAGATTCATTCAGGATTTCTCCAGGATTGCGGTTCCTCTCACCAGGTTGACCCGGAAGGGCGTGGCTTTCAGTTGGGGCCCGGAGCAGCAGGCCTCATTCCAGACACTTCGCAAGAGATTGTGCGAAGCCCTAGTGTTGGCCCTTCCGGAGGGAATGGAGGACTTTGTAGTATATCGTGACGCATCGATATCGGGGCTGGGTGCAGTGCGATGCAGAGAGGGCATGTGATAGCATACACATCGAGGCAGCTGAAGCCACATGAGACGAGGTATCCTAGTCACGATCTGGAGTTGGGGGCTGTGGTGTTCTCCCTCAAGATCTGGTGTCACTATTTGTATGGGGTTCGGTGTACCATTTACATGGACCACAAGAGCTTGAAGTATCTGATGGATCAGCCCAACCTGAACATGTGTCAGAGGAGATGGTTGGACGTGGTAAAGGATTATGAGTGTGAGATCCTGTACCACCCGGGCAAGGCTAACGTGGTAGCCGATGCCTTGAGTCGCAGGGCAGAGGGTGCCCCTTTGCGAGATGTTTGTATGAGGTTGATAGTGATGACTCCAGTGTTGGAAACCATTCGGGAGGCCCAGGTGGAGGCCATGAGACCGGAGTACCGCAAGCGAGAGCGGATGATTGGGCAGATATCATAGTTGATTGCCGATAGCCGGGGGCATATGACCTTCCAGGGCTAGATTTGGGTGCCATTTGAGGGTGGGGCACGTGCCATTTTGATGGAGGAAGCGCACAGGTCGAGGTTTTTGATCCATCCCAGAGCCACTAAGATGTATTTGGACCCAAAAAGAGATTATTGATGGCCCTATATGAAGAGGGATGTGGCTTGGTTTGTAGAGAGGTGCTTGACCTATCGCAGGGTTAAGGTCGAGCACCAGTGTCCGCATGGTAAGTTGCAGCCACTTGAGGTTCCCCAGTGGAAATAGGAACATATTTCCATGGATTTTATCACCAAATTGTCGAGGACTACGAGACGCGTCGATGCAATTTGGGTGATCATCGACCGACTGACGAAGAACGCTCATTTTCTTGCTATCAGTGAGAGCTTTTCTGCAGAGAGGCTGGCAGAGGTGTACGTGAGAGAGGTGGTATTGCGGCATGGTGTACCGATCTCGATTGTGTCAGATCGAGATGTGCGTTTCACTTCCAGGTTGTGGAAGAAGTTCCATGAGGAGTTGGGTACTAGGCTGCATTTCAGTACCGCTTACCACCCACAGATGGACGGACAGAGTGAGAGGACGATTCAGACACTCGAGGACATGCTTCGAGCATGTGTGTTGGACTTTGGAGGGAGTTGGGATACGTACCTGCCTTTGGCTGAGTTTTCATATAACAACAACCACCATTCGAGCATTGGTATGCCTCCCTTTGAGTTATTGTATGGGAGGAGGTGTCGGACTCCCATTTGTTGGGGAGAGGTAGGGCAGCGAGTGATGGGCAGCACTGAGATAGTGCTTCAAACAACATAGCAGATACATCAGGTTAGGCAGAGATTGCTGACGGCCCATAGCCGCCAGAAGAGTTACGTGGACAGGCGTCGACCCGAGCTCGAATTCCAGGTTGGAGATTTTGTACTCCTGAAAGTGTCTCCTTGGAAAGGAGTGATCCGATTCAGGAAAAAGGGCAAGTTGGGGCCCCGGTACATTGGACCGTTCAGGGTTATTGCGAGGGTGGGCAGGGTAGCATATAGATTGGAGCTACCTGCGCAGCTGAGCCAAATTCATGATACCTTCCATGTGTCTCAGCTGAGGAAGTGTATAGCCGACGAGTCGGCAGTGTTACCATTAGAGGATATCCAGGTAGACGTGAGTCTGAATTATGTAGAGAGACCGATCGCGATCTTGGACCGGAAGGTCAAGGTTCTGAGGAACAAGGAGGTGCCACTGGTTTAGGTCCAGTGGCAGCATCGGAAGGGGTCCGAGATGACTTGGGAGCCGGAGTTAGAGATGCGGGAGCAGCATCCGGAGTTGTTTACGGCATGAGACTTCAAGGGCAAAGTCTGGTTCTACTGGGGGAGAACTGTAACATCCCGCAATCCAGGTAAAGCTATTATATCCTTCCATTTTGTTAAGTTGTCAAAAGTGGTCCCTTGAAAGAGTTATTGTAGAAAATGAGTAAAGTTGGAGGTTCTACGGTGTTGTGGGGTGGTGTTACTGCTCTGGTGGTGTCGAAACTGATTTAGGAGGGGATAAGGGATTTTGGGTCTGTGAAGAGAGAACGATGATTTGTAAAGAAGTAGCGGGAATCGGTGGTGGTGTTATATGGAACTGATAACCTAAATTAGTGGGATACTAATTGATTTTGTTTTCTTTTACCATAATTAATTATAGTGTAGATTACTCTTATACCCTTTTATTATTTATTAGTGATTTAATTATTTCCTGAATTCTCAATGGTGCATTTAGACACACAATACCTGCTAAAAACATTTGAACCTAGCTATATATATATACAATGTTCTAAATGGCGTGAGGCATGGCGTGGCGGCAAGGCCAAGCCTCAAGCTTAACGAGCCATGGCGAGCCACGGTGTTTTTCAAGGCGTGATGTAAGGCGGCGATTTTGTATTAATTTAAAATTATATTACCACATAAATATAAATTTATATTAAATATAACTACTTTTTAGAAGTGTTAAGTCAATAACTAATAACAAAAAGTTAACAAAAACCACAATACTTGTATCTCCGGTTTGAAAAGACATAATTAACAAAGAGAAAAAACTGTGTCTCAAACGAAAAAACACGCACCATAACATGCCATAACGCGCCATGGCGCGCCATATCACGCCTTGCCACGCGTTACGCCTAACAGCAACGTTATGAAGCTTTTCGTAACGGCGAAGCCACGCCTCACGCCATGGCGCGCCTTTTAAAACACTGTATATATATATATATATATATATATATATATATATATATATATATATATATATATATATATATATATATATATATATATATATATATATATATATATATATAGTTCAAGTATTTTAACTAATTATTGTGCGGATATTGTATGCTATGAGAATTACTAAGATAATAAATTGTTTAGTAATGCGAATACGTTCAACTTTACAAAAATATCGTCATTTTCATGCATTCTTGCTAGTTATTATTTATTTTTGTTTTCACACATCGTTTTTCACTCATTTTCATTTTGACAGAATACGACCCAATAAACATTCTGACAAACATTCTGACAGAAATGAGAATAATAATAATAAGTGTATAATAACCTTATAGACGATTTAATTAGTTATATTGTGTGTTAATGACAACATTTATGTAAGATTGAACCTATTCGCATTGTTAGACAACTTATTATCTTAGTGATTCTCATAGTATACGATATACGCACAATAATTAGTTAAAATAGAATAAACTAAGCCTATATATATATATATATATATATATATATATATATATATATATATATATATATATATATGGCTAGGTTAAAGTGTTTTTTACATTTATTGTGTGTTATAATGCACCAATAGGAATTTAGTAAAATTATATTATTATTTAATTAAATAATGATAGATATTAAATGGTTTCTATAATTGTATGTATATTAAATGATATCCATAATTATAATTTTTCTCTTTATGGAAACTAATTAAGTTCGTCATTAATGTCAGCAATAACATTTTTTCAGATAAATTCATATCTAGGTTTTATGACAGCAATTAAATTTTTTCAGGATTCACTCACTTAAAATACAATAAAGTTATATGGAATATGAAGAATAAGAGTGTAATCTAGTAGAATATAATCTGGTTCTGCTAGAATACACTCTTATTATTCTATATATGAATTAATGAAAGAATATTATTGTTGACATTAATGACGAATTTAATTAGTTTCCTTAAAAAGAATTATAAGTATTGATATCATTTAATATACATTTAATATTTACTAAATTCTTATTGGTGCATTCTGACACACAATAGATGTGAGAAACATTTGAACCTACCTCTCTCTCTCTCTCTCTCTCTCTCTCTCTCTATATATATATATATATATATATATATATATATATATATATATAGGTTCAAATGTTTTCACTATCTATTGTGTGCATGTATGACTGATTCTGGACCAATCATTTTAGTTATTTTAATAAATAATTAATACCCATTATATCTCCAACATTTAATATGCATTAATTCTTTTCTTAAAATAACTAAAATGATTGGTGCAGAATCAGTCATACATGCACACAATAGATAGTGAAAACAAAATAACCTAATCCTATATATATATATATATATATATATATATATATATATATATATATATATATATATATATATATATATATATATATATATATATATATATATATATATATATATATATATATATATATATATATATATATATATATATAGTGGGTGTAATGTATTACGGATCCATTGTTTATGGCAAAAAGCAATGTTCGTTTTAATGTTACTTGATGGTGCTCTTAATTTAATATGATAAAATTAAATCATCTGAACATGGGTTATGATTTAATGCACCTGCAAACCAATGTGCTAACACTGGGATTTATGTTTAATCATCTGATTGACTATTCACTAGCATTATTAACAAAATATTATTTTCAAATAGAAAATGTTAATTATAAAAGCTACATTACTCCATAAAATTCTCTTTAATTTTGTTAAGAAAGACGTCACCTTGTCTTTAGTGACATTAGTAGCTAGAGAACTTATGTAGAGTGCATGAAGCGAGAAGAAAGTTAAAATCTTAAAATATATTTTGAGTCTTTATGAAAAAAATATGGCTCCAATATATTTAAAACCAATAGTATCAAATCAATGTGAAGATGTTAATATTTTTTTGGAACCGGCAAATAGATATAAAAGACAAAAAATGAATTATAGATTAACATTAACAGCTTTAAAGACAGATAAATGGACTAATACATCTGCAGTTCCACACCAAGCTCGATTGTTTCCTCCTGTTTAATCATGTTTAATGCATCACACGATTTTATTGATCGGTATTAAAAAGTCTGAAATAATACTACAAATTGTAGATTTATGGTTTTTTTAGCTAAGTATAATTAATAGGATACAAGAGTCTTTCTGACATGGACATGTTCATGGTTAGAGATAATTACTTAATATTCCTACTTGCAATGTGTTGACCTCGGACATTCATTTAATAATCGCATATGATATTCAAACAATTAAAAGCAGTTACCTGAAATAACTACCAACGGCAAGACAATGAGCCGACCTACGTCCTACGTATATATTATATTATATAACTATTTTACTAATAAAATAATTCAACTTCGAAAATAGAATGCATGTAAAAAATTTAATATGCCCTCTTTTAAGGAGGTCAAGAGGGTCGACTACAAGAACCAAGAACGTTAAGATCAAGAAATATAGCCTGGCCGGTTATGAGCAAGTTGGATGACTAAAATTGATCTTGGTTTATGAACATCACAATTATGGGAAGTACCGACAGATTGTTTATGTGAAGTTGCATATTCTTGATCGTATATCTATGGGTGTGTATTTGTTGGTGTTGTGGATATGTGAAAGTGACTCGTGATTAAGTACTTGTGGAGGCTTTTATATATATGATGTTCTCATCAGGGATAAGGTAAAAAGGCCCATGTGTCTTTGAGAAGGCACATGGAAAGCACCTTCATTATTGGAACCATTTGGAAGGTGGTTTTGGCTGTTTTGAATGAGTATGTACGTGGGGTCTCCTTCTTTCTTGATCTTTTTTATTTGGCTTTAGTACTCGATCGAACATCAGGGGTGAGGTAGTGACGATGATGTAAGGAGTTGGGACTCATAAAGATGAAAGTGAGAGGTTGAACTAGCGTAGGCGATGACGTTGAAGACAATGGTTGTTTGTTATTTGTCAGTTATATATATCATGCAAAATATGGAAATGGCATATTCTTGCTACTTAAAAGTAATAATTTAGGTTAGTTCAGATCGACATCGAAACAAAGTTGTATTTTTTTTAGCTATACATTGACCTAAATGAAGAAAATGTATATAGAATGGTTAAATAGTGATATAGAACAAAAATAAACAAACACAATTGAGAAACTCAAGAAGGTATGTTTTTTATTGAATTGAAAGTGTCACATATGACTTATATAGGACTCTTTATATTAAATTCAAAGTGTCCCTAATGACTTATATACGATTCTTTATATATATGGCCAGACTAAAATTGCCAACCAAATTTGAAAAATTGAAATTGATATTAAAATCCTATATTATAAATCATGAAAAAAGTCAAGACTTTCATATATTAATGAAAAAATATATATTCTCATTAAAACCTAATCACACAAAATTATAAAAACGGACCAAAGTTTGAGATAATCACAAAATGATGGTCCAAAATGTAGAATTTGGAATTTGGCGATTATTTGAGGGGTGGGTTGCCTTTTGCTACTTGGGAGGATGTCTAATCCGTCGAAAGCTTTTTGACGATGTATCCAAAGCCCCTACATTCCTAGGGGATAATGACTTGAAAGGGTAACGAACTTTCGACTTTTGTCACATTTAGTCACTAAACTTTTTTTCGTTATTTATTTGTCATTGAACTATTGAAACTGTTCTCATTTTACCCTTATGACCGGCTATTGCCGGTCATAAGGGTAAAATGTGAACAGTTTCAATAGTTCAATGGCAAATAGATAACGAAAAAAAGTTTAGTGACTAAATATGAACAAAATCGAAAGTTCGTTTCCCTTTAAAAAGTTCAATGACTAAATATGAACAAACTTCCTCTTGTATTATGTTTTAGCAAATTATTTATTTTTGTTAAATTGTAGCAACATTTGTTGATTAAGAAATCTATGAAAAAAAAATAAAAATAAATAAAAAAAAACCTGATAATATATTTAAAAAAAACAAAAAATCAAAACCGAAATAAAAAACCAATGGTTTGACATTTTCCAAAATAAAAAATCAAAATTTCCAATCTGATTTTGGTTTTACAAAAAAAATGAATCATTCTCACTGATATGAATTATGACCATTGGTTTGGCATGCGAAATTTGTGACATCTCATGAATATGTAGTTACAACATCGTCTGAACTCGTAATTCATAGTAAGGGGTTAGAGTATCATCGCATGAATACGTAGTTACAACATCGCATGAACTCGTAATTCATCATCTACAGATTATGAGCCTGCTGGTGTTTCCACTAGGTTGTCTAGAATAGTCCGTGGTCGCCATCTATACTCTCTGGTAGATGACTACATCGCCACATTGTTGGTTAAGGTTATGTTATCTCCTTTCATCCTACATCACATATTCATCATCATCTATTTACCTAATTATCATCACCTTTCTATCATCACTTATCTCTCATCATTTTATTTGATCACATACCAAGTATTTCATCTATATACCCATGTTTCATCTGCAACATATTTTAGATATAAAATAAATATACCGTTTAAATCTTTTAAAACATGTATAAAATTGTTCATCCATCATAGACACCAAGTATGCAAATAATATGCACACATAGCACGTAATTATATAAAATACTTGTCATATTCAATTATGTTAATAAACTTTTTAACTTTCAATTAGATTAACCTTTTTAAACTTTAACAACTTTTGTATTTGCACTTTGTAGTCGCTAGGTTTCTTTAATCCCAAAATCGTCAATCGTTTCAATCACCAATCTCTCATATCTCCTTTGCAAAGGAAGGCTGACACTCATTGGGTATTGCAAATGGACGAGCGGTCATCACCAATATTCCACTACAGGCCGACATCCATCACACCTCCATATCTCCTTCCTATTGTCACCAATCATCTCATTCCAACAAGATAGGTACGTTGAACTTAACTTCTTCAATATGATTTTTGAATTCGGCACAAACCCACCTTCCTGTATTGGGCACAGTTGCAAGAAAACCAACAAGATAAAAGGCTTTTGTTCTGCTTATGATGGTCAAATGTTTTAGGTTTTAACCTCTATTTTAGGGCTCTTTCTTGTGTGTTAAAGATTCTCAATTACTAATTGTCAGATGTGTTTTTATCATTACAATGGAACAAACGATTGCATTATTCCCGTAATTTCCATCATTCCATAAACAAGTTAGGGTAAAACTGGAACAAATGGGTACCAATCCTTTTCTACTCTCGTTGCATGCCAAGATTGAAACAAAAGACAGAAACATCAAAGTATTAAAGTAATGTATGTGAAATTCAAATTGTTAACGGGGATTTGTGCTTAAATATTTTTATCTGATTGTTGATTTTCTTATTGATGGGGCTTTATTTCAAGCAACTTGATAAGCAGAGGAGGGGGGAGAAAATCTATATAATTAGGCTCTATTCTTGGATTTGTTTACATATTTTCCTCTTTAATTTTTGTAGCAATGTTTTACTAAGTCAAATACTGCACCACACCATTACTTCCCTAGAGGTTTTTTTTTTTTTTTTTTTTAAATGATGATTTCAGTTTAGTTAATCTAGTAATTAAAGGGTGTTTTTTTAATGATTATGCTTAACAATGATTATCTTGACCAATAGAATGTAGTGTGCATATTGTATACCGTTTATTTTATTATGATCAATATGTATATTTATGTTTATAATAATTTATAACTCCGTATTTTTAATATCGCTAAATGTATTGTCATTTATAGATAAACTCATTTTCACACTTTTGAATTTTGATATTGTTTTGTGTTTTAGTGATGTGGATTTAAAAAACTATTTTAAATATGGATGAGCACCGAGACTTTTATGTACACCTTGTTTAGGTATTTCATGTTTCACTACAATTAAACATTTGTATATAAAAGTTTTGTTAAGAAAAAATAATTGTTTGATATTTGAGGTTTAATAACTATTTTTACATAGATGATGGGTTCCTCTTAATCATTTGATTCATTTGAGTGTTTATGTGCGTTAAATATTTATTCCATACACAGAAGTTAAATTAAAGTTTTTAGTATCAAAATTATGATTTTTTTTTTATTTTGCTTCATAAAACATAAGATGACAGATGCTTTGATAGACAAATCTATTAGTCCATATTTTATTGATTATAACTTAAATCCGTTTGGTTTAAGATATTCAATTTTCATTTGGTAACTTCTAAGATTTCAAAGATTTCCATTGAACATCAAGTACAAAACTTATTCCAAGCTTTTTGGTGTATTTGTTATTAGCACATATTTAATTAGTTTGTTTTTGTTCATGACATTTATGATTGATTGCTACATTTGGTAACTGTTAAGAGTTTAAAGATTTCCAAATAGCCCATGCATTGATTGTTTTACTACCTGTTACAAGCTTAATTTTTCTTGCTTTACATAAAGTTTTAGTTCGGTCAATCCTCTAGATAAGTTTCTTGTTTATAATAGTATCAGTAGTTCTAGTATCATCCATTTATAAGTCTATAAACATTCTTCGTGGGTAAACAAAAGGCAGAAGTCTTTAAAAAAATATGCATATGTCTAGACCAAAAAGTTTTGCTAGAATTCATGATAAGATGGTAATGTCTTCATTTTGCTTGTGATTTTTGTTTTTATTTTCCCACACTTTGATACTTTTTTTTTGATGTTATGTTACCATGAATACAAAAATGAAGATCCAAACAAGGAATTTTGCACTCTAAGTCAAATGTTTGAACGTACACGTAAAAGAACAAATGAACGTCTATATGTTGATACATATGATGACACAGCAAAGAAAATTGTAAGTTTGTATTTCAATTTCACAATATGTTTTTTCCTTTTGATAGTAAACTACCTTTTTGGACGTTAAATTGCAGGTTTTAGACGTTAAAATTCGGTCTTTTATATGTTGAAATGTTGTTTTTTTGTCGTTGAATGCAAATTTTTAGATGTTAAAATGTAGTTTTTTTAAGATGTTAAAATGCAGTTTTTCTTTTTTACATTAAAACGGCATTTTGATAGTAAATTTTTTGGACATCAATTGGCGGTCTTTTACCCAATAAAAAACTATTTTTTCTACACTAAATGCAACTTTTTTACAATATAAACAACTTTTTAATGGTATATTTTTTTTACTAATATTATCCTATTCATTTTTGAATAATCTTCTAGGAACAAATGAAGAACTACAAACCTCTAGAAGATGGGAGTGGTTTTGTAGATATTTATATGATTGTGATGAACAAAGAGAATGATGGATACCAACGACTTTATGGTAGAGATATTACTAATAGATTGATAAAATGCATCATACATGATTCCGGCGGGACTTATGAAATCATTCGAAGCAAATGAAGTTGAAAGAAATCAGTTGATTGAAATGTGAAAAGATAGTCAAGAGGACCATGACAAAAATAGGCCAAATTAGAAGCTATGCGAATAAATATTAAAAACAAACAGTAAAACCTTGAAGTCGGAATGCAAAAGTTTGTGGAACAACGTGTTCAAGAAGAGCGATAATTACTTATATGATATATCTCTATGTTTAGTACACATCCATGATATTTTTAGTACTTTTTTGTGATTGTAGTTGACAACTTTTTGTTGACTTTGATTTATGGTTGTTATTTTGAATTTAGATAAGTCAAATAAGAGCATAAAATTATATAAGATATTTATGTTATTATTTTTATGGTGTAATTTTAGTAGTTTTGAATATTTATAGCAATGTAGTAAACATATATTGCGTCAATATGACTAGGAAAAAAAGATGTCGTATTGGCATTAGGAAAATCACAAAAATAGAGTTGCGTTTGACTGTAAACAAGGTTGCATTTTTTGTAATTAAAGACGTTAAAAAGGTTGCATATAGCGTATACAAAAGTTGCAATTCTTTACAACTAAACATAATAAATGTTGCAATTGATTAGAAAAAAAGTTGCATTTTAGTAACTAAAATTGTTTAAAAAGTTGCATCTTAGTGCAAAAAAAGTTACATATGAGCATAGAAAAATTGCTTTTGCATAATGAATGCCGCATAAAAAAAATTGCATTTAAAAAAAGATTTGCAACTATTTCAATAAGGGTTGCATTTACTAAGAAAAAAGTTGCTTTAGATCTAATGCAACTTTACCTACTGCAACCTTTGGTAAAAGGTTGCTTTAGGCATTATGCAACTTTTTCAAGGCCTAATGCAACTTTTTAGCGGGGTTGCATTAGCTTCAATTTTGTTGTAGTGACTTTTAAATAATAAATATTTAACAAAGTATACGTGCCTGCATTCATACTAAAATCCATGTCACAACGACAAGAACAAAAGTATTACGATTGTTGAATATTACAAGTAAGCTTGGGGATGTATGGTCAGTCTTGGGAGTAGCATAGCCTGATCAACTATGCTGGTCCGAGAGTGATTAGCATATGCCCAAGAATGGTTGTGATATGGCAACAAGTCTAAAAACTTACCAACATTACCACAATGAGAACATTATAACAGAACCTAAGTCTAAAATACCATAGAGGTGTTTTGTGTTACTATAATTACTTACTTGAGAACTAAAAAGGGTCTTCATTACTAAGTTGATAGTTGCTAAGTGGATACACTAAGGCTATATGTAACTAGGATTTTATAGACTTAGAATTGGTGAAATTTTTGCTTTACCCCTATTCCTTGTGAATATGGAGTTAAGGTCACTTATTCGAAGGCCTATCCTGTGTTGATTACATATAACTGGTATGCACTTTACAAATAACGATATAACTAATGAAGATTTTCTAATAATTATCTAGATGGTTCGTCTAATAATTAGTTTCTTACCCCAATTCTCGCGTAGATAACATGGCTGGACTCCATCCCCACGGCAACCAGTACCTTCCGAATGAGTATTGTTGAATGGTTTGAAGAAGAACCAGATAATGATCATCCTATCCCTGTGAATGATCACCATGATGAAGACCTTTCGGACGATGTTAACTCCGAACCCGAGGTTGAGAACCTAGCCCAGGCAGCTCCCTTTCCAATTCCTAACCCTCGTCCAGCTTTTCATGGCCCGACGCCTGAGTGGGTGGAATGCTTGGAAACATGGAGCCAAGTACAAGATCAACCCATGCCATTTAATGGTGACCGAAGCTTCTATGACCTGAGCAATGGGGGCTCAGCAGACAGAATCTTGTGTCACAACTAGAAATTTTGTGTCTTGTAATCACTATACTTAAGTAAAATGTTGAATCAAAAACTTAAGAGCATGTGTGATACCTATTATTATGACATCAAAAACTTCAATCAAATACATCATACAAATACTACAAATAGTCAACAAGCAATTGGAAACCCTAGAAGTTCTTGTTTAGGTCCATTTTAGACTAGGACTTCCTTATTGGACTCAATGGACCAATAAGCTTCCAATTTGACTATCATGGGCTTAGAACCCTTAAATGGGTTCTAATTGGACCCACATTAATTTATTTCGACATTTTGGACCATATTAGGCCTAGAATGAAATAAATTAAAAGTTTTGAACCATGATTAACCTAAACTAGCCCAACAAAGTGTGAAAATCATATTATATTTCTTTTAGGTCAAGACTCATCCAACCTAACTTCTATATGGGCTTGAGGGCAATAAAGCCCAAAAACCCTTTTTCATTCCAAAATTCTCGGCCCAAGGCCCAAATCCAAGAAAGGGGGGGTTGACTTCTTCATGCCACCTCACTTTTGTCTAAGGGATATCTAAGCCTTTACACCCCAAACAACCATGCAAATCTCATTTCTCCATGCAACTTCTTTCTCTCCCTCTCTCTTCTTGTTTCGGCCGTGAGCAACACACACACACACACACATTTTCATACTTTCACATATCAACACTCTCCAAAAACACCTCCACTCTCTTCACTAAATTTCGAAGATTCAAGAGCTTCACAAGGAGAATCCTTCACTAAAATCATTATCTAGGTAAGTTAATGCTTGGATCCATACTTTAGACTTCTTCTTATATTCAAAAATCTCTTCTTAACTCATGAGAAATCATGATCTTGTATCTTAGAAACACCTCAAGGCCGAGATCTTCATCAAGAGGTGCTAGGGCCAAAAATCACCAAACTTTCTTCCATCTTTTCTTCAAAAACCGAAACCACACCCTAAGGTGAGCTTCATACTCCCTATTTTCTGTTTTATAAGTTTTGTGGGGGGGGGGGGGGGGGGAATACAAGTGAAAGTGTAGATCTATATGTGTTTTGTATGTCTTGTATGAATTCTATGCTTATATGTGTGTTTTTGTGTGATTATGATGTTGGATCTAGCCATAAACTCCTAAAAAAAATCGAGATATATTTAATGTTAAATGATACTAGCATAAATTATATTATTACTTACAAAGTATTCCAAGAAAATTGCTAAGTGGCTTGATAACATCTTCTTTGGGCTAAAAACTCATTTTTTTGGACACAAAATGTTAAAAAAATAAAGTTAAAGGGCCCAAATTGACATATTACGAATTCTGATGGATGAGAGGAGTCAAAACAGTTTCAATAAAATATTTTCTGGAAATATACTCATTTGGAGGATTAAAAATATAAATTTCAAGCTTAATGGGCTAAAAATGACATTTTTGGCCCAATAGGGCCCAATATGCGAAATTTTCTGTCTTGAAGGGCTGAAACTGTGTTTTTCTGTAAAACAGTGGACTATTAGTGTTCTAAGTCCTTTTCAAAGGTTAAAAATGTTTTTCATAATTAAAAAGGACCAAAGTTGCAAAAAATTTCCAATTTGGGCCAAAAGTGTAAAAATTGAGAAAAAGAAAGGTTACAACCAAGAAAACTGTATTTTCAGGGACTAAAACTGTTTTCAACTAAAAAGGTGCTGAAAAATATCAATTTCAATAAGTTTTGGTGTTAGAATGCCAAGAAAAATGGTTTAAGGACTAAACCGGAAATTTATTTATTCAAAGGGTTGAAAAAGTAAATTTACAAAGTAAAGAGGGGCTGTAAATAGAAAATTTTCAATGTTAATTCAATACATCCGTTGTGATCAAATATTGACACTGCGACTACCGACGAATTACAACACACAACAACACCAAAAATCGTTATCAAACGAATTGATTCGGTCTTGAATCAATGACAAATCCGAAACTACTAACACGACGACAACTCAATTCATACACGGAAAATTTGGGAATTCAATACACACGTGAGAGTGCACAGACGTCGATATACCATCTTTGGGCCCAAAAGTGTAAAATCTTGTTTGTTGGGCCTAGCTAGCCCAATGACCTGATCTTTAGGCCCGAAGACATCAACCTTACGAGTTGTTGGGTCTTACATGAACCAACACAGCGTAAAAGGACTTTCAATGGTTCTTTACTATTGGTCCCCAAGGGTCCTTTGGTACTGCTAGTAAAGTCGGGAATTCAAATGCGAGTCGGGCCAAGGGCCCTTCGCACTCATTTTACCCCCAACCGACTAATAGAGTTATCGAGGTCTTCGTGCCCTCTTTCTCTTCGGATGTGGGACTACAAGAAGTCAGGGCAGTTGGATTACATGAATAGTACGGACGACTCCTACGGGATCGTTAGTATAGTTGTAAACTGGTCGTTTGTGTAACGCGTGTTTATAGCAATTCACCATGCGCTATAATCCGACGTCGCCTGGAATCAATGACTTCACACGCCGCGATGGTACAACAACTACATGGAATTCAAAGTGTTAGGAAAACATCGGGTTTTCCTAGGGTTTTTCAATACATACGGTTTCGAAATGTACACAAGTTTAATGAACAATTTTTACAACTATAGAAACAAACAAGCATACTTATGGATCTTCACAAACTTTTTCATAAACTCTTTTCAGAAAATATCGGATTTTCTGGTAGTTTTTCAAAACAATACAAAACGTTGCTTTTCAAATACCGCTTATGAACTCACCAACATTTCATATGTTGACGTTTTTCAAAATACTTGTATTCTCAGGTAACAAGTAAACCGAAGGAAAATGTACTCAGTGATGGCTTGCAGTTTGTTTATCTATGAACCGAACAATTTATTTTTGGGAATGTAATGCTAAAACAATGTACTCAGTGTAAACTTTATCAGTTGTACTATATTAATGCATGGTGATGAATGATGTTATGTTTCATATATATTCAATGTTATGGTATTCAATTAAGTCACGACAGCCCTCGAACGTTTCCGCCGTCTGGTTCGGGGGTGTGACAGGTTGGTATCAGAGCTTTGTTTATAGTGAACTAGCATATCTAGCCACACATTGATATGCAACTATAAACCAAAAAGAGGGACTAACATAACTCTGAACAAAACAAGTAAATAAAACACCTTTGCTTGCATTAGGAATAGGAACATAACGTCGAACCAAACATGATAATACTAGTATCCCGGTTAACTCAGGACTATTCTTAGTGGTATCAAGAAGCGGATGTAGCCTGATCAACTACATTCCCTCCAAGGTATAACTAACACATTTTCTGATGAGATCGCGAGCTAGGGAACCTAAAAACATACCCCTTTATCACCAAAAAGAGAACGTCTGTTTAGTCTGCAATAGTGGAAGAGGCATAGGATAATATTAGTGAACTTTTACATGTTTTGCTATGTGTTGCGAATCTATGATTGTATGCTAAATGATAGAAGTACTTAAGTTCGTGCCATACACCTAGTCAGTAGGACCACAACCTCACGGAAACCACGTATACTCAACATCTTTCCGTTTCGTGACAAGAAGATGCCTCACCGACCTACTCGCGGAAACCCTGGACCAACCCCACCCGAAGTTGACTCCACTACATTCCAGGTAGCCGTGTCTGCTACGGTCACCGCAGCTACAACACAACTCCACCAAGGGAATAACGGAGGAGGCAACGGGCAAGGGGCAGGGAGTTCGAACAACGGGATGAATCAAGGACCTACCAAAACATGTACCTACAAGGACTTCACAAACGCTAAACCACGAACTTTTAACGGCACTGGAGGAGTAATCACCCTGAAGCGATGGATCGAGAAGGTGGAGTCGGTATTCGAGATATGCGATTGTCCTGAGCAGATGAAAGTGAAGTTCGCGGCCTGCACTTTTGTCGATCAAGCGCTCACCTGGTGGAACGGACATGTGGAAGCCATGAGACTCCCTGTAGCCAACTCTATGCCATGGGCGGAGATGAAAGAAATGTTAATGGCTAAATACTGCCCACGAGGTGAGATACAGAAGATGGAGCAAGAGCTATGGAACCTCACTGTGCAGAATGCGAATATCGATGCCTACATATCGAGATTTAGTGAACTATCTCTGTTGTGCCCGGGTATGATCACCTCGGAAGGAAAGAAGATTGAGCGATTCATCTGGGGACTAACATCACCAATTCAAGGAAATGTGATAGCTGCAAACCCCGAAACATATGACGGTGCAAAAAGATTGGCAAAGAAGCTGTATGACCATAACAACAAAAAGGGTGAGAAGCCAGCGGAGGCTGAAGGAAAGAAGGAAGGTGATGGCAAGAAGGGAAAGAACAATAAGAGGAAGGGACGCCAGGGCCCCGAGACCTCTAAAAAGCAGCAGACAGTGGCAGTTAACGCTGTCACCGCACCGGTTCCAGCCGCACCACATGCTCCAGCCTCAGCTGCTTCAAATGCTTCAAGACCCTATTCCAGTAATCTTCCTAAGTGCAACAAGTGCGGTTTCCATCACCATGGAGAATGCAAGGAGTTACAGTGCACTAGTTGCAACCGAAGGGGACACACGGCAAAGTACTGCAGGGTTTACCCTCCCCAGAACCAACAACAGGGAAACAGCAACCACAACAACAACGTCACCACCGGCGGCAGCAATGCAGGGCCTAGCCACACCTGCTATGGGTGTGAAAGGACTGGGCATTTCCGCCGAGACTGCCCTAACAACAACAATCCAGGAAACGGAGGAACAAGAAGGATGCGGACCATGGGTCAGGGAGAGGCGATTCAGGACCCCGTTGTTGTTACCAGTACGTTTCCCCTAAATCACACTTATGCATGCATCCTATTTGACACCGGAGCTGAGCGAAGTTTCGTAAGCAATAAGTTTAAACATTTATTAAAACAACAGCCCCATAAGCTAAATGAAACCTTTACGGTGGAAATGGCCAATGGGAAAACTGCATCTACTAGGGAAATCTACATCGGATGTACCCTAACCCTCAATCAACACGTATTTCGAATAGACTTGATGCCTGTATCAATTAGGAGTTTCGATGTGATTATTGGCATGGACTGGTTAAGCCCCCACCATGCTGAAATTTTGTGTCACGAGAAGGCCGTTCGCCTTCACCTTCCCAATCACAAAACCCTAGTAATTTACGGAGACAAACCTAGCATGAACCTTCGCCTCATCTCGTGCATCAAGGCACAAAAACATCTATGAAAGAACAACTTGGCGTTCCTGGCTCACATAGTTGATAAAACCAAGGAAGAGACTAACATTCAAGATATTCCGGTAGCGTGTGAATTTCCAGACGTGTTTCCTGAAGATCTTCCGGGAGTACCCCCAGAGAGACAGGTTGAGTTTCGAATCGACCTCGTTCCAGGAGCAACTCCTCTCGCTAAATCACCCTATCGGTTAGCTCCTGCTGAGATGCAGGAATTATCCAGCCAACTCAGCGAACTCTTGGACAAAGGATTCATCCGCCCTAGTTACTCGCCATGGGGAGCTCCAGTCCTCTTTGTCAAAAAGAAGGACAGATCTTTTAGAATGTGCATCGATTACAGAGAGTTAAATAAACTCACTGTTAAAAATCGCTACCCACTCCCACGAATCGATGATCTATTCGACCAGCTCCAAGGAGCTAGTTATTTTTCTAAGATAGATCTACGGTCCGGATACCATCAACTCAAAGTCCGGGAAAAGGATATTCCAAAAACCGCTTTCAGAACTCGCTACAGACATTATGAATTTGTCCTAATGCCCTTCGGTCTGACAAATGCCCCTGCAGCATTTATGGACCTAATGAACCGAATCTGTCGACCATTCCTCGACAACTTTGTCATTGTTTTCATCGACGACATCCTCGTCTATTCTCGAAGTAAAGAAGAGCATGGCCAACATCTCCGACTAGTCCTAGAAACTCTGCGATCGGAAAAGCTATACGCCAAACTCTCCAAGTGTGAGTTCTGGCTCCGGAGTGTGAACTTTCTAGGTCATGTAGTTAGCCAAGATGGAATTCATGTGGATCCCTCTAAAGTCAAAGCGGTTGAAGCATGGGCAATCCCGACAACACCTACGGAAATCCGGCAGTTCTTGGGTCTAGCAGGCTACTATAGGAGATTCATTCAAAACTTCTCTAAGATCGCCAAGCCACTTACCTCGCTTACACAAAAGGGCGTACCATTCAAATGGACGGACAAACAAGAAGCCGCATTCCGAACCCTGAAACAAGCTCTCTGTAGCGCCCCGGTACTATCGCTATCGGAGGGAACGGAAGATTTCGTGGTCTACTGTGACGCGTCAAATCAGGGCTTAGGTTGCGTCCTCATGCAGCATGGAAGGGTGATAGCTTACGCATCTCGCCAACTAAAGGCGCACGAAGTAAATTATACGACCCATGACCTAGAATTGGGAGCTGTAGTCTTTGCCCTAAAGATTTGGAGGCATTACCTTTACGGTACGAAGTGCACCGTCTTCACGGATCACAAGAGTCTCCAACACATCCTGAACCAGAAGGAGCTGAACATGAGGCAACGAAGATGGGTTGAATTGCTAAACGATTATGAGTGTGAGATCAAGTACCACCCAGGCAAGGCCAATGTGGTAGCTGACGCATTAAGTCGGAAGGAGTACTCTAATCGTCGTGCGAAAACTCTCTCAATAACCATTCAATCTCATCTGGCCACTCAAATTGCAGCAGTCCAGTCAAAGGCCATGAAGACGGAAAATAGAGCAAGCGAAGCATTGCGCGGGATGGAGAAAAACCTTGAGGCAAAGGAGAATGGAGTATACTACTTCATGAACCGTATTTGGGTCCCTAAAATCGGAGGATTTAGGGAGGTTGTTATGAAGGAAGCCCACAAGACACGATACTCCATTCATCCCGGTTCAGACAAGATGTATTTGGATATTAAACAACACTACTGGTGGCCTAACATGAAGGCGGAAATTGCTACCTATGTTAGTAAGTGCCTTACGTGTGCCAAGGTAAAGGTGGAATACCAGAAGCCCTCAGGGTTATTACAGCAACCGGTAATTCCTGAGTGGAAATGGGAGGGGATTTCTATGGATTTCGTGACCAAGCTACCCAAAACGTCGGATGGACTAGACACCATATCGGTAATAATCGACCGACTGACGAAGTCTGCCCATTTCCTGCCAATCAAAGAATCCTACAAGATGGAGAGATTGACACGTTTATACATTTGAGAAATCGTGAGACTCCACGGGGTACCAGTGTCTATTATCTCGGATAGGGACAGTAGGTTCACTTCATGTTTTTGGCAATCACTCCATAAGGCAATGGGAACTCATCTCGACATGAGCACCGCTTATCATCCGCAAACGGATGGTCAAAGCGAACGAACCATCCAAACGCTCGAAGACATGCTCCGCACATGTGTGATAGACTTTGGGAAGTCATGGGATACCCATTTACCTTTAGTCGAATTCTCGTATAACAACAGTTATCATTTAAGCATTAAGGTCACTCCTTTCGAAGCACTGTACGGGCGTAAGTGTAGATCACCGTTATGTTGGGCTGAAGTAGGTGACACCCAGCTAGCAAAAGCACTCACGTCGGATCAGGCGCTAACGGGACCGGAGATCATTCGTGAAACCACGGGAAAGATCATTCAAATCAGAGCTCGATTACAAGCATCGCGCGACCGACAAAAGAGCTATGCAGATAAATGGCGAAAGCCCTTAGAGTTTCAAGTCGGAGATCGAGTACTGTTAAAAGTCTCGCCCTGGAAAGGAGTTATTCGTTTTGGGAAGCGGGGAAAACTGAACCCACGATACATTGGACCTTTCGAAATCGTCGCCCGAATAGGTCCAGTAGCATACAGACTGCAACTACCCGCAGAGCTAAACAGTGTACACCCCGTGTTCCATGTCTCTAATCTAAAGAAGTGCCTATCAGATGAAACACTCGTCATTCCCCTTGACGAAATCGAAATCAACGAGAATCTCCTGTTCGTTGAAGAACCAATTGAAATCATGGACAGGGAGGTGAAGCGTACTAAGAAAAGTCGCATCCCGATCGTGAAAGTACGGTGGAACGCAAAGCGTGGGCCAGAATTCACGTGGGAACGCGAAGACCAAATGAAGCAAAAGTACCCTCACCTATTCTAGCATTCTCAAATCTAGCTTTCAAACAGAATTTCGGGACGAAATTCCCTCTAACGGGGGGATGATGTCACAACTAGAAATTTTGTGTCTTGTAATCACTATACTTAAGTAAAATGTTAAATCAAAAACTTAAGAGCATGTGTGATACCTATTATTATGACATCAAAAACTTCAATCAAATACATCATACAAATACTACAAATAGTCAACAAGCAATTGGAAACCCTAGAAGTTCTTGTTTAGGTCCATTTTGGACTAGGACTTCCTTATTGGACTCAATGGACCAATAATCTTCCAATTTGACTATCATTGGCTTAGAACCCTTAAATGGGCTCTAATTGGACCCACATTAATTTATTTCGACATTTTGGACCATATTAGGCCTAGAATGAAATAAATTAAAAGTTTTGAACCATGATTAACCTAAACTAGCCCAACAAAGTGTGAAAATCATATTATATTTCTTTTAGGTCAAGACTCATCCAACCTAACTTCTATATGGGCTTGAGGGCAATAAAGCCCAAAAACCCTTTTTCATTCCAAAATTCTCGGCCCAAGCCCCAAATCCAAGAAAGGGGGGGTTGACTTCTTCATGCCACCTCACTTTTGTCTAAGGGATATCTAAGCCATTACACCCAAACAACCATGCAAATCTCATTTCTCCATGCAACTTCTCTCTCTCCCTCTCTCTTCTTGTTTCGGCCGTGAGCAACACACACACACACACACATTTTCATACTTTCACATATCAACACTCTCCAAAAACACCTCCACTCTCTTCACTAAATTTCGAAGATTCAAGAGCTTCACAAGGAGAATCCTTCACTAAAATCATTATCTAGGTAAGTTAATGCTTGGATCCATACTTTAGACTTCTTCTTATATTCAAAAATCTCTTCTTAACTCATGAGAAATCATGATCTTGTATCTTAGAAACACCTCAAGGCCGAGATCTTCATCAAGAGGTGCTAGGGCCAAAAATCACCAAACTTTCTTCCATCTTTTCTTCAAAAATCGAAACCACACCCTAAGGTGAGCTTCATACTCCCTATTTTCTGTTTTATAAGTTTTTTTTTTTTGGGGGGCGGGGGATACAAGTGAACGTGTAGATCTATATGTGTTTTGTATGTCTTGTATGATTTCTATGCTTATATGTGTGTTTTTGTGTGATTATGATGTTGGATCTAGCCATAAACTCCTAAAAAAATCGAGATATATTTAATGTTAAATGATACTAGCATAAATTATATTATTACTTACAAAGTATTCCAAGAAAATTGCTAAGTGGCTTGATAACATCTTCTTTGGGCTAAAAACTCATTTTTTTGGACACAAAATGTTAAAAAAATAAAGTTAAAGGGCCCAAATTGACATATTACGAATTCTGATGGATGAGAGGAGTCAAAACAGTTTCAATAAAATATTTTCTGGAAATATACTCATTTGGAGGATTAAAAATATAAATTTCAAGCTTAATGGGCTAAAAATGACATTTTCGGCCCAATAGGGCCCAATATGCGAAATTTTCTGTTTTGAAGGGCTGAAACTGTGTTTTTCTGTAAAACAGTGGACTATTAGTGTTCTAAGTCCTTTTCAAAGGTTAAAAATGTTTTTCATAATTAAAAAGGACCAAAGTTGCAAAAAATTTCCAATTTGGGCCAAAAGTGTAAAAATTGAGAAAAAGAAAGGTTACAACCAAGAAAACTGTATTTTCAGGGACTAAAACTGTTTTCAACTAAAAAGGTGCTGAAAAATATCAATTTCAATAAGTTTTGGTGTTAGAATGCCAAGAAAAATGGTTTAAGGACTAAACCGGAAATTTATTTATTCAAAGGGTTGAAAAAGTAAATTTACAAAGTAAAGAGGGGCTGTAAATAGAAAATTTTCAATGTTAATTCAATACATCCGTTGTGATCAAATATTGACACTGCGACTACCGACGAATTACAACACACAACAACACCAAAAATCGTTATCAAACGAATTGATTCGGTCTTGAATCAATGACAAATCCGAAACTACTAACACGACGACAACTCAATTCATACACGGAAAATTTGGGAATTCAATACACACGTGAGAGTGCACAGACGTCGATATACCATCTTTGGGCCCAAAAGTGTAAAATCTTGTTTGTTGGGCCTAGCTAGCCCAATGACCTGATCTTTAGGCCCGAAGACATCAACCTTACGAGTTGTTGGGTCTTACATGAACCAACACAGCGTAAAAGGACTTTCAATGGTTCTTTACTATTGGTCCCCAAGGGTCCTTTGGTACTGCTAGTAAAGTCGGGAATTCAAATGCGAGTCGGGCCAAGGGCCCTTCGCACTCATTTTACCCCCAACCGACTAATAGAGTTATCGAGGTCTTCGTGCCCTCTTTCTCTTCGGATGTGGGACTACAAGAAGTCAGGGCAGTTGGATTACATGAATAGTACGGACGACTCCTACGGGATCGTTAGTATAGTTGTAAACTGGTCGTTTGTGTAACGCGTGTTTATAGCAATTCACCATGCGCTATAATCCGACGTCGCCTGGAATCAATGACTTCACACGCCGCGATGGTACAACAACTACATGGAATTCAAAGTGTTAGGAAAACATCGGGTTTTCCTAGGGTTTTTCAATACATACGGTTTCGAAATGTACACAAGTTTAATGAACACTTTTTACAAATATAGAAACAAACAAGCTTACTTATGGATCTTCACAAACTTTTTCATAAACTCTTTTCAGAAAATATCGGATTTTCTGGTAGTTTTTCAAAACAATACAAAACGTTGCTTTTCAAATACCGCTTATGAACTCACCAACATTTCATATGTTGACGTTTTTCAAAATACTTGTATTCTCAGGTAACAAGTAAACCGAAGGAAAATGTACTCAGTGATGGCTTGCAGTTTGTTTATCTATGAACCGAACAATTTATTTTTGGGAATGTAATGCTAAAACAATGTACTCAGTGTAAACTTTATCAGTTGTACTATATTAATGCATGGTGATGAATGATGTTATTTTCATATATATTCAATGTTATGGTATTCAATTAAGTCACGACAGCCCTCGGACGTTTCCGCCGTCTGGTTCGGGGGTGTGACATCTTGCCAATCTTGGTCCGCAGAGTGGCCCGAAATGAGATTCAAGGCAGAACAGCCCTACATCAGATCACTGAAGTAGTCGCCCATGCGAGAATGCATACCCTCCGCACCATTCGTCTAGAAGATGCTCATGAGAGATCTGAGAGAAACCATGAAACCCTGCTGCAAGCACTGGCTGAATCACGAGCCGAAGTCATAAAACTTCGAGTACGCCAGAGGGTGTACGAAAGACACCTACTTGATGTTGAACGTCAACTGGCTGAACTGAGAGTTCACCAGAGGGATGACCGTCGTCAGTAGTAGATGCTTTACTTTAATTTTTCCTTGTTAAAAGGAATTGTTTTCTGTATATGTCGTTGTAGCATTTTCTATGAAACTATCTTGTACTGTAAGTACTTTTGGTTAGGTCTTTATGCTGTCAAGAACTATCTTCTCTGGATATGATGTAAGACCTTTTTACAAGGTCATTTTCCCGAACTTGTACGTCGTGAATATCAAAGATATTGACAGTCGGCTAACTTCTGTGTCATTTTCTTCAAAATACTCTTATCATACTTTCATTAGAGTCTATCTGAAACATGCTTTAGTCAAGTCATTGGACTATAGCAATTTAACTCCGGAGACATCTCCAAGTCTCTTTTAATGGTTGGATCATGTTATTCACCAACCAACGATACCCCGGCTAGAACGACAAACATCTTGAGACCATCGTACGAACTTACTTCCAATCTTTGCTAGGACTGCATCATAGGGATGTAGGTCAAACCTTCGTGAACATACTTCCATTCTGTACTAGTACTGCATCATAGGGATGTGGGTCAAACCTTAGAGAACACACTTCTATTCTTTACATGAGCGATCTAACTACGTCTAGGTTCAACCATTCTCGCTCACAAATTCATTTTTCTTTCCATGTAACATAATCATGTCGCCAAAGAAAAACAATCAACCTCTCAACCAAACACCCACTCTTCAGATTGATGCAACTACCTTTCAAGTTGCAGTCTCGGTTGCCGTGTCAGCTATTCTGACCCACCTTAATGCTAACAACGCAAATGTTGGCGGGATTGTTAACACAAATTCCAATCCGAGTAACAATCAAGCACCTCAATGAGCAGCAAACTACCACGACACCCCGAGTCCCAAGACCAAGAGTAACAAACGGAAGTCTTGGGCTAAATCTAAGGACAAATCGATTCGAAGGGCGAACAGGAAACAACCACCAGTAGCAACCTACACAGCCACGACCTCGGTTCCTCCTACTACCATCCCTTCGGGAATCCTAATTGTCCCTAACCCAGCCAGACAATATGCTGGAAATCTCCCAAAATGCATCAAATGCAGTTATCACCACCATGGACCTTGTCGGGAGATGCAGTGCTCAAGCTGCAACAAAAAGGGGTACACCATACGTTACTGCAAGAGCCTAACAAGGCCGATCAACCAAGTGCCCAACACCAGTGTGAACCAGGCTTGCTACGGTTGTGGCAAGGTGGGTCACTACAAAAGGAACTGCCCTGGGGCAGCAAATGCTGGCACAGACGGAAGTATGCTACCGACCACTGCCGCAGGAGAGACTACTCTGGACCCACGTTAATGTAATTTAGGCGTTTCGTTGTAACAGACTTATGAACCATCCAAAACTAGTGCAACCAAAGTCTTATCTTTTGCGAGATCCTATCCGTTTAGGGATGCTCGTGCTGCGTATACTTGTCTTTTATAGTATACCTTGTTCGCAGCAATAGTCTTGTAGTAAATCTAAAAGTACAGTAACTCGGTTAATGGTTGCACTGTTGTTTTTTGTCTGTAACGTCTTATATTCAAATCTAATGTCTTTAGTTTTTGTATGATCCCGACTTTATCATACGACTCGAGTAAATTCGATCCTCGCAATACCAGCTTCATACGTACATCTCTTTCTTCGAGATCGCTTTTCCAGCGCAGCCGTCATATCAGAACACCGAAGTACTCATGCATGGAGTACCTCATACTTCTTTTCCTTTCCGAAGAAATCCCTGTAGTATCACTCGTGCAGTACGTCAAGTTCAATCCAAAGATTCATACGGTTGATCTATCACTGAAGAATGTATAGATAGGGGTGATATATAATCAAGGTTCTACGGGTTTAGAATTGATGATTCCACTTTAACTTCCTTTTCCTCGATGGGATGTGAGCATAAAGAAGAATCAGTTATTCAACTACCTTTTCAATCTTAATTATATACGACTCGTATACGCGAGATTGTGATCGTTGAACCATGTATGAACTCTAATATGAACTTCAGGACGGAGACTGCCCAAGACTACGAGTAATCGCATTGGAATGTGAACAAACTTAGAACCCAGTACGACTTCTGTAAACAGATTGCCCTTCAGTCTAAACACCTACGGATATACAAGAATAGTCTGGACAACTTAGCGAACTGCACAGAAATAGAATTGGAAGACTAGGCTTCTCACCCTAGAGAGCCCCAGTCATATTCTCCCGGAAGTTGACGGATTGCATCGTATGTACCTTAAATATCGAGGACTCCGTCAAGATTTTCCATTAGAAATCGTTGTCTCTGCCTCACATAGATGAAGCGGTTGAGCAAACGCAAGGAAAGAATTACTTTCAGAAATGGACCTGAGATCCGAATATCACCAGTTTGAGTGTGAGGGAAGGATGTCCGGAGGACTACCTTCCGAACTCGATGCGAACACTTCGAGTCCGTAGTGATACCCCTCGGATAGGACCAATACGCCTGAAGCATTCATGAGTTTAATGAATAGAGTCCGTCTTTCTTACTTGGATCAGTTCGTCATTCTCCATGTAACGACTTACTTATCTGCCCTCGTAGTAAGAAGGAACCTGCGGAAACATTACCCTCGGAGATACTTTTCGCAAAGTTCTCTGAACACGAGTTTTGGAATTGAAGAGTCAAAATTTTCTAAGACACACTATTAGTGATGTGGAAATTCTTGAGTATTATGTCAATCTATCAAAATCGTTGAGAATTTGTCGACACCAGAGACACCGACAGGAATTTGCCAAATTCTAGGTCTTACGGACCTACTGTCATAGTTCATCCAGAACTCCTCGCAAATCACAGAAACCTTTACGACTTTGACCCGGTAGGGGGTGGCCCTTGACTGGGAGGTTGAACAAGAAAAAGAAACCTTGGAAATTCCAAGTGAGAGACCAAGTTCTTTAGGAAAACTCACTCTGGGAATGGCTTAATGCACTTCGTAAAGCGTGGAAAGCTAAATCCAAGATAGTCAGGACCTCCGAGATTCTTACCAGAATTGGTCCTGTATCTCACAGACTAAACCTACTCCGCGAACTCAGTAACGTACATTTTACCCTTCGCATATCGATCTTGAAACCGTACCTTTCCGTTACGACTCTCGTAAGTCCACTCGAAAAGATCGAGATTAACGAGATCCTCGCCTTCGTATTAGAAACGTAGTGAACCTCGACCGAGTGGTCAAACGGACGAAGCAGCGCCGCCTCCTTACAGTGAAGGTTCGTTGGGATACCAACCGAGGACCCGATTTCACTTAGGAGCGCGAGAACCAATTGATTAGGAAGTTCACACCTCTTGACTCGATCATTCATACCTACTTCCTTACCTAAATTCTAATTTCGGGACGAAATTCCCTTTAACGGGGGGATGATGTGACAACCCGGAATTTTCATTCGGTCAAACCCTAAAAGTCAATCACTTCATATTATAAGTCAAGTTCACTTTTACTTGTTTTTGGGAAAAATAAGTTCATTTGATTTATTTAATAATTAATCTCTAAACGAACGGGTGAACGGATGGGCCGTCTCGAAATTTCTAAACCACAAACACCTCGTGTCTTAGAAGTTCACGGTCAAACTTTTATGTTTGGTTCGGAAAATCATCGAAAAACCGTGAACTCATGCATAAGCATGAGTTTACTCCCCAAACTAGTCATTTATGTTTACTCCCCAATTACCAAAAGAGTAAACTCAAAAACCTCTCATGTATCATCCAAGTTTTGTTCAATATATTCAATCTAGTAAGTGTTCCTAGCCCTTTAAAGTTAGTATATCACTTAATCTAGTGATTGTACATCCTTTAATCCATCCATTTTTGTGTTTTGATTAGTTTTCCAAAAACACCAAGAACACACACTAAGTGTTCTTGGACTTTTAGCTCAATTCAAGCTTCCTTATAGTAAGTACTTCCATCCTTGAGTCTTATTAAGCTTGTATTACATGTTAGCATCAAAGAAAAGTCCCAAGAACACCAAGATAAAGGTGTTCACGGTTTTGGGAGGTCCCAAAACCGTAAACACCAAGGTTAAGTGCAAAGTGGTGCCTTAGGGTGCCTAGATGCTTCACCATGCCTTAAGGACTTGTCTAGATTTATCCTTGATGATTTTATCACACAAAAAGCACCTAAACCTTACATTTTTTATGTGTTTACGGTTTGGGGATCTCCCAAAACCGTAAACACCCCAAAAGGTGTATAAAAGTCTCATAAAAGTCCCATGGTTATTCCTTGTGTCTAAATCTAACCTAGACTATTGCCATGATTGAGCTAAGGACTTGAAAACCCCCAAATACCAAACTTATGGGTTTAAGGTAGTAAACTCATTAGTTTAAGGTAGTAAACTCATGGAGAAATGGTCCTTAGACCGTAAACTCCATTTAGGAGTGTTTTGTTGCCACACAACACTTCCTAAGGCTTAAACATGAAGTATGAATGCTTGGAATAGCTTAAAAGACTTCAAAACAACAAATGGTCAAAAGGTTAGGAGTTTACGACCATAAAATCAAGAGTTTATGACCGTAAACTCAAGGGGTGTTGGTCTTTAGGGAGTAAACTCATTTTAGGAGTGTTCCTTGAACTCCAAACACACTAGCTTTTCCCTACAACACTTAGATGCACTCCTTAACACCTATAACACTTATAGCAAGTGTTTGTCATGTCCTAGAGTGTCTTGACTTGTTTATTGGTTGTTTAAAGACTATTTGTTTATATACATATGTCTTTATATGTTATTAGGATCTTTGTGCGTGTCTAAGTCTTCACTTGACACCAAGCACTTATCCGACACTTCCTTCCGATCCACTTGCAACAGGTGAGTTCATACCCCTTAATCAATGTTTTAAATGATTTCAAATGCTTTAATGGGGGGGGGGGAATACAAGTAGAAAACAGTATTTTATTAAATCCATTCTTAGGTATTTATAACTGTGTTTTCATCCATCTGATTTCACATGCTTCAAAATGTGATGTATGAAATGGTTTTCTATCTTAAAAATACCATGTTATCAAAAGTATTACGTTTGAAATGTTTATTAAAATGACATCAAGTCATTGTTATTTATTGTTCAAAACTCTTAGATATCATACAAAACCATTTCTTTTACCTTCTTGAACCAAACTATATCTATATACTTATGTTCTTATATATGTATTGATATTATAGTTTTCATCCTTCATTCAGTTTTCCCACACTCTTGTGTAGCAAGGGTGTATAAACCTGCTTGGACAATCAATTACCTTCCTGTTAACTATTATAGGGACAGTTAGGAAATACAAAACAATATTCCTATTACAAGGAATTACACCAGCGTCAGTTCATTCATGAGTCTATACTATACATTACATGTTACATGAATACGTCTACATAGATACGCTTACATGAATACCTTACATGAATACCTTTACATAGATACATTTACCTGTATACACTTACATGGACACTTGTACCTAGATTCACTAGGATGATTTACTAGTACATTATGTGTAGATTGTCCTGCCTATCCCAGTTCAACGGGATATCTAGACAGGAATAACCATTCCGAAACCCAGCTGTTAGCAACAGTGGTAGATGAACATCTACGGATGCCTATGGTTATTACTTATATTAGGGGTACCTTTACGGGACTAACCATTCCTTTGGCCTACTGTTCGCTACAGAGGTAAATGACCATCTACGGATGCCTACGGTTAATACTTATACTAGGAGTACCTTTACGGGACTAACCCTTCCTTAAACCTGCTGTAGCTACAGAGGAAAATTGAACAATCTATGGATGTTCAAAGGTTATACATGTCGCTATTCGCGATGTCGTGTTAATCCTAATACAAAAGGATAACACTTACATGGTTATATTTTTCCTATTACCTTACTTTGTGATACATTCACATAGACGATGAGTTAGACTAAGTACTGTTAGTAATAGTAAGAAAGAAGGTAAACCATCTTTGTTATAGCAAAACACACGAGTCTTGGTAGAGGACTAATTACAAAACACACGAGTATTCAAACTTTTTCAACTACTTTCAAACAATTCACACTTATATAGTCTTTTTCCAAAGGTTTCCAAGTCATTACTTTACAGTTTTACAAATCAAAGACACATTAATACTTATGAATTCACCAGCTTTACGCTGATACTCTCTTTCAAAATAACTTGTATTCTCAGGTCATCAGTTAGATAGGTACGATGGCCAGGTTTTGAGAAGACGGAGCACAGACAAGACTCGTCTTTTATTTTGATTACATATTTTGATGTCTTATTATAATGAAAGAACACACATGTATTAAAACATTACTTTTAATGCAATGGATGATGTTGTTTCTTCTTTACTAGTTTACACTATTATGATAATTCACATGACGTCCTCCACCCCGGAACGTTTCCCCCGTTCTCGGTTGGGGTGTGACAGTAGTGATAGTGGATCATGGGTTTAGGCCCAATTAGGAGGATGGGCCCAATTTAGTTAATTAGGTCAGTAGTGGAGTTTATATTTAGACTTTCAAGTCAAGGACTTGGTGTTGGGCCTTGTCCCAATAAAGGAAATGGACTAAATAAGGAATATGGAAACTTAACCTAGTGCTTATTATGTGTCCGGTCGGGATTAACGGTAAGACAGCAGTCAGAGAATTACAGACTCAGCACTACTAGCGAGGCGAGTTATTCTCATTATATCAGCAGGGTCTAAGGCACCAAGGCCGGCCCCTTACGGATTTGTATCCGGATTATTACATGATATGATTTGCATCCTGGTAGTTAGGATGGTGATATGTTTATGCTATGTTAGTGACCTGGGTGGGTCAATGTCCTGGTTATAGGATGTTTTTATGCGATTTGATCTGCTAGATCGGTTTGACAGTTATTATAATAATGTATGATATGTATGTGTACATGTTTGTTTAGTTGGGGGTTAGGTTGAGGCGATCCTACTTTGTGCTGAAGGCCAACATACCCACGACGGACCGGATAGACTACAAATCCAAAAAGAGTATGGTAGTCAGACTGAAGGCCCAATGAGCGGTCCGGATAGGCTGAACGCCCTGAGGGGCACTCCAGAGATGCCGAAGGCTCGGAAAGCGGTCCAGATAGACTAAACGCCTGCGAGCCAGTCCAGTCAGTCTGAAGGCTCATGATACATGCTGAGATATATATATGTATATATACTTTTGTTGACATCATAGGATTATGGTCATATGACGCTGGTATTGTGGGAATAGCTCAGCAAGCTCTTGGGCTTACAGTTTCAGTTGTGGTTTCAGGTACCTCGGGTGATCGCGGAAAGGCGAAGGCATGATCGTACCGCCCCTACTGCTTTCATGATTTTGTGATTTGAAACTGGGACACTGTGATAATTATTATTTTGAAAACAAACTATGTAATGTTAAACGGTTTTAAGTGTTTTGGAAAAGTTTAAAATTGGCTTGAAATATTTGGGTGTTACATCCCTAACCACTAGAACCTCTGAAACTGAAGTCTGCTCTCTTACCCGCATATCCACAACATACGCTAGATAACCTGCACACCCGTGCTAAATATATTGCCGAGCCCTGGCAGCTTAACAAAACCTTGATCCCACTCTGGTGCCCTGGCCATATACAATCAGTTCTCCCCACTTGGGGTTCGAACTGCCACCCGCTGACCCTCACAATCAATCTTGGCACCGAGCCGACTAAGCCAATCCATTCCCATGATCACGCACACCTCCCCCATGGGGATTGGAATCAAACCTATCCGAAAGGACACTCCGAAAATCTCCAACTCGCATCCTCGGTAGACCGAAGAAGCAGAAACCCCATGTTCATTGGCGATAGAGACTCGCAACGGACACTCTAGCTCGCCCACTGGCACACTGAACTCCTTATTAAATGACTGAGATACGAAAGACCGACTCGCCCTCGAGTCAAATAAAACCAATGCATGTATGGACTTCACTAAAACCGTACCTAATCACAGGTACAACAGACAAACATAAAACTGATATAATGAATGCAATAAAGGATAGAAACAAACCAACAACCACATCCGGTGCTGCCCTGGCCTCCTCTATTGTAAGCTGGAAGGCACGCCCCTGAGCCTTTGGAGGCTCTGCCTTAACTGGCCTCCCATCCGGAATCCTCAGTGCAGCGGTGCTGGAGCCTGCGTCGGCCTAGCTGCCAGCTGTGGACAGCTGGTCTTCACGTGACCAACCTGATGCAGTGATAACATATCCTCATATCCTTTGCAGGGGATGACTGGAGATAATCCATAGCATAGTGCCCCTCCTTGCCACACTTGTGGCACCCACTACATGTCTGACAAACTCTAGAATGACCCTTTTCGAACTTTCCACAAGTGCGACTCTACTGACCCCCGGTCCTAGAATCAGCGGTCTTAGACCGCTTCGACACCGACTACGACTGTGTCGCGGCCTGCTGCTACTCCCTCAACTACAGCTCAATCTCCAACACACGCCGCCTAGCGGCCTCCTGTAACTCTAGAAGAGTATCACATCGTTGGGTAGACACAAACTGACGAATGTCATTCTTGAGCATGCTCATATAACGGGTCATCTGAGCCTTCTCGGAAGCAAACTTTGGGCAGAACATCGCCCTCTCTGTGAACATGCAGGTGATCTCCATCATCGACTCCCCATCCTGTCTCAAACTCAAAAACTCCTATGACAACCGTTCCCACTCAACCCGAGGAATGTATCAAGCATAGAACATATCCCTGAACTATTTCCAAGTAACAGCAGCTCTCTGATCATCAGTGTATGACCCAGTCGCCAATCCCCACTAGTCCTTGCCCCCAGACCGTAGCAGGTTCAGAGCACACCTGACCTTCTGGTCAGTAGGACATGAGCAAGTAAAGAAACACCTCTCCACATCTGAAACCCACCTCATAGCCTTGATGGGGTCCCGAGTTCCATCAAAAGTACGGGGCTTCGTGTTATCGAAGTCCCTGTACTGGAAGCCCCGACTGGCTCCTACTCCTCCCCTTGCCGCTGTTACAACCGATGCAGCTGCAAGGGCTGCGTATCGCTCGTCGAAGTACTCGATCATGATAGTCTTAATAGACCCAAAAATCTCTGGTAGCTGCGCCCGGAACAAAGTGGCAACCTCATCAGACAGGATCTCTCAAATCCTAGCGTCTAAATCATCTGTCCCCATCTGCACCACAGGCTCAGGTGCTGCTGGCCCCTCCAGATCCTGATCCTGAACCGGATCCAGTCACAAATCGTCTCGTCATCACCATTCTGAAACATACCACAAGATATCAGATAATCCACATAATAACTGGGAACCAACTCCCGACTAAAATCTATGGGTTATGACTTCCTTGCTACGCATGTGGGTCCTATGCTTTCAGTAGTACGAGCCCATACTACCTTCCACACCTACCCATATTTGTCTCAAGTACCACCACAACACCCTAACAACACACATGCACCTAGTGGTCGCTTAACCTCACCCCTAGAGGAAGGCAAACTGTCTCACAAATGACCTATCAGCCTTACACAACCCACTCATCCATGAAACTTCCACCAACCCTGCAACACTAGCATATGCTAGCCATACATAACACTGGACCCTATAGACTCTCAAATATTTGATCCTACCCTAAGTCCCTAATCAACAAGAACGGAACACAAGGCCAAATCAAGCATTCTCAGGCTATAAAGATCTTAATTATGTACAGTCGTGGTGTATACACAAGTAACTACAGTAATGATGTCAATCTTATACTAGGAAACCTAAGCTAGCAGGCGTCATCTAATCAGACAATTCTATCATGCAATTCCTGAAGATCCCTAGCCTAGTACTAGCATGTTGTTCTAACACATCACAATATTAAATAATAGTATGGTATTTTGGGGTCTACTTACTGGCTCTGGCTGATCGTACACCTGCATCCTCCTTTACTTATTTTGAAAACCATTTGAAAAAATCATTTTTAAAAAAAAAAGTTAATAATCCTCCCCTTGATTTGAGACTGGAGATACACGAGTGTTCTCCCAATTCACTCAAACCAAGGCTCTGATACCAACTAGTAACACCCATAAAAATCAAGACAATTTGAAACTTTTCAAAACATTAAAAACCAACAGTTATTATAGATTTATTTTCAAAGTAGTCTATATCAGTGTATTCCCAGAAACATAAACAAAACATGATGAGTTGTACCATCATTCCTTCGCCTTGCCACAATCCCCTAATGTACCTGAAACTGTAAGCCCGATAGCTTAATGAGTTTCCCCCAAAATACCAACTCATATAACCATAATCATGTCATATCAAAAAATACAGAACAATATGCATAATGAGCCTTCAGCCTGATAGGACCACCTCGCAGAGCCTTCAGCCTATCTGGAAAGCTCACGAGCCTTTGACATGACTGGACCGCCTCGCAGGGCCTTCAGCCTATCTGGACCGCTCACCGGGTATGTTGGCCTTCAGCACATAGCAGGACCACCTCAAACCAACCCCCAATCAACAAACATGTACATATAAATATCATATACTAGCTCATATCATCTAACAGTCAAACCGATCTATCAGATCACTAGTCATAGCAACATCCCACTAACTGGGATACATACCTAACTGGTCACTAACATATCATCATCCAAAGACCAGGACACTAACCTAACCAGACCACTAAGCATAAGCATATAACCATCCTAACTACTAGGATGTAATCAATAAACATATCATGCCATAAACAAATACAACCCATAAACGGATACAATCCATAAGGGTAACTCACCTCACAATGTCGACTCGAAGATAAACTCAAACTCTCAGATTGCCAGCACAAACTTCACCACCTATATCCACCATAGAACCATGCTTGTAAATTTCCAATTTCCCAAAATGTCCCCAGAAGTCAATTGGTCAACCCTTGGTCAAAGTCAAAGTCAACTGTCAAGGTTAACCTCAACTCATCGAGCACCCTCAGCTACTCGCTTAGTTCCTTGCATAACTCGCCAACTCGCCCAGTCACTAGAGTGATTCGTCAGGTTCCTAAGGTTTGTAGTCGTAAACTCCTTGGCTGATTCATCGAGTTTACCTTACAACTCACCAAGTTCATACATGTTCAAAGGTTGGGAAAACCCTAGCGACTCGCCGAGTCACTCATCTGACTCGCCGAGCCCACCACAAACTTCATCGGACTCGCCGAGTTGACCATGCAACTCGCCGAGTCCCTTCAGTCTTCATCCATATAAATGCTTTTTAAGCCATGCTAAGGTTCCATATTGTAGATCCAGCTTCCTAAGGCATGCTTATTACATAAAGTTGCAAACTTTACGTGCATGCAAAGCTCTAAAGCCTTAAAATGACAAAACTAAGCTTGCAAAGAAGTCTTACACTTGAGGGGAGGTTCATAATTGCCAAAGTTGACAACTTTATGGATTTAGAGTCCTAAGAGAGTTCAGATCTGAAGTTGCAACTTCAGATCTTAGCTAAAACACAAGAAAATCTTCCAAAAATCCACCCAACGAGATCTAGAATGAAATGAGGCCAAGCTAACAACTTAATACCTTCCAAATGATGCCAAATGGGGTAGATCTGTGATTCCCACACGTTCCTTGCTTCTAGTTGCTGGTTTCCTAAGCTTTTCTCACCAAAAATCCTTCTTCAAAGCTTAAGACATACAAATGGAGCACACTCACACGAGTTAGGGCTATGGAGTATCAAGAGGACGTGAAGGGGGGGATGGGGAGGCCAATGATCCATTAAATAGGGTGCAAAACCCCGGCAATTAGGGTTTCATCCTCCAGCTCCTACTTATCGAGTCCCTCCTTGGACTCGGCTAGTAGGTCACTTAAACACGTGGACCAACCCGCTGCTACTCGACGAGTCGGGCAACCAACTCGTCAAGTAGACCTTGAAATCAAGAAAAATCTTATATTAAAAATCAATACCTGAGAATCAGGACGTTACATTTAATGGTTACCTTATTATTTACTCGAATAACATGGGGCAATGACTTTACTAGTTGGAATAAACCAGAAATACAAACAGACTTAAGACTCATGAAGAAGAAATGGTCAACGATCAATGGTCAATAGTCAATGGTCAACTCTGCACCCCACTTGACTTCTGGGCTGGATCCGCCATTGTGTATAGATGATGTTTATTGTAATATTTAGTTTTGGAAAATGATGTTATTGTAATGTGTTAAGCACTTAGTAATGTATTTGACATTTTGTAGTTTAATGTAATGAATTTTTATTTCATTTTGACCAAATTAATTGTTTTTTTATTTAAAAAATTATTGTTTTTTTTTTAAATCAAAAGTAATTAGCTACGGATTACCTAGAGAAAATCTGTAGCTATTTACTTACGTAACTATTCGGTAGCTATCTATTTATGTACCTATTCCGTAGCTATTTAGTTCGGTAGCTATTCTGTAGGAAATCCATAACTATTTATTTCTGTAACTATTCTGTAGTTATGGTAGCTACGGAGAATTCTGTAGCTATTCCGTAGCTAATCTGTAACTATAATTTAGCTACAAGCCATTATGCTACAGGCATTATTCCGTAGCTATCCGCTTATAGCTACGGATTATGTTGTAGCTATTGCACTAGTTTTCTAGTAGTGCAAGTTCAATCGTTCTCATAAACACAAATACATATAGATACATTTACATATGCTTACGTATTTGTGGTATCTATGTTTATGCATTTGTCGTATCTATGTTTATGCAAACATAGACGTATACATGTAAATAAATAATGGATATAATCATAAAACTACTACTATTAATTATTATAATAATAAAATAAATAATAAATAATAAAAATAAAAAATAAGTAATATTAATTAGAATAATAATAATAATAATAAAAACAATAATAATAATAAAACAAAGAAAAATAAAAACAATTGCTTACAGAATACTCACACTGAGAGGGAAATGAATAAGTTTGCTACGGATTGCCTACTAAAATTAAAAGGTTTCCGTTTTTTTAAGTTCCGTAGTTAATATGTAGGTAATTTTCTATGTAATACCTCCGGACTATTAAACTGTAATGAAAAAAATCGTTTTTCCAAACTTTCGTCGTTAATTCTTAGGTGATTTCCTACGGAATACGTACAGATTATTAAATTGGAATAAAAAATTATATTTCGTAGGTAATTACTAACATATTACCTACATAAAATATTCTCATCGCTAATTTGTAGCTATTTTATAGGTAGAGCCCATTCAAATCGATTTGAGACCACATGAAAAAATAAATAAATAAATAAATAAATTAGGCCTATAATAGTATTTTTTTTTAAGTAAAAAAATTGGTTAACTACTTAGATTCTTGAATCTTCTGTTGGAATTTCTTTGTCTATTACACCAATCTAGGCTCCATTTTTTTTTCTGATGGCTTAATACCACACGTTTTTTTTTTTTTTCTTATAAAAATATAATTAGATACATAAAACGTTTTTT